>NC_091178.1:8815268-8882768 GCF_040958095.1 Procambarus clarkii
TCAGGCCTTACTCCTAACTCCACGCTGGCAGAGGCTCCCGTTTTCTAACACAGGGCTTCCCACGGGAGCGGGGAACACACACTCTCTCACTCCTGCATTTGTAAACAGAATACAAACTGGATGTTTTCCATTTTAGTGTTTGGTTGCCGCTTCATAAATAATATGGACCAGATGACGATGCTACTTGAACTGAAAAGCAGTGGCTTTGATTATTTGTTATTTTATTAATGTAACTATTAATAATTTTAGCAACAGTAGTAGTAGTTATACGAGTAGTTATTAGACTAAGTATACATAATACATCTGGACATAAAAACAGATATTTAACAAATTAGTATTAAAACTTTAAACGAATACTATTTTCTATTGTCTTTAATACAAAAAAATATGTATTGTAAGTATATGAACAGAAATTTTACATAGAAGTTTATATAGACTATTCAGTGCCTCAGTAGTGAGGGTGAGGCAGTTCAGCGGTGACTAAATTATTATTTTATTGTTACGCGTTGGATGAGCTGATGGAACTGATATCATTTTTTTTCAGCGCTAGGGCTTTTATCATATCACGCTGGGACTGTTATCAAGCAGTCTTGGGCTGCTATCATTCAGCCCTGGAACTGCTGTCATTCAGCTCAGCCCTGGGACTGCTATCATTCAGCCCTGGAACTGCTGTCATTCAGGCTTGGGGACTGCTATCATTCAGCTCAGCCCTGGGACTGCTATTATTCAGCTCAGCCCTGTGACTGCTATCATTCAACCCCGGGACTGCTATCATTCAGCCCCACCCAAGACAATTAGAATTTAGTAACGCTTTAATCGAGCAAAAACCTTTATCGAAACTAAATGAAAAAGCATTAGATTCACGCATTATGCCCGTCTGTACAAACGATGAAAACGCTGCTGTTTGGGCAGTTACGAAATAACGGGAAGATCTTTCATACCCCCATCAGGTGCCTCTCGAGGTTTGCGAGGCTCCAAGCACGGTTGAGATGCACCAAATGGAGCAGAGATGAGATGTTTGTGAGGCTTATGTCTCGTCTTTAAGAGACAGGAAGGGGGGAAGAGTGGGGAATGTAATGGACTCTTAAGGGGGAAGAGTGGAGAATGTAATGGAACTCTTACGAACTCTTATGGACAGGGAAAGCTGTCGAAGGATTGTTGTTTTAGATTCAGCTACTCGAAACAATAAGTTGCAAGTAGCACGGGCTATGGTGAGCCCGTAGTGAACTTATCTGGCACAGGAGCGGGGCTGTAACTGTCAATGGTTAAGTGATTCTGTATGCTGCAATTTATATTACATAAACTATGTAGGGTTACTATACTATTACTATAAACTATAGTTACATAAAACTATAAACGTTCAGGATCATCAGGTGATTCTCAGCTCTATCCAGAAGATCATTTCACAGCTATTCCCGGATTTCAGGCACACCCCCCCCCCCCTATGACGTGTAAGCGAGGATTATAAACTTTCAAAGTTTGGAGTGCTTCCTTTAACTTAATTATTGGAGAATTAAGTAGCGCAGCTCAACTTTCCGCTCACGACAGCTCTCTCCAGGGACCTCTCTAATATGGAGAGTTGTTTTAATTGTTTTCCATATCAAGCCGCTGCAAAGATATGCAACAACGCACCAGGAGAATGGAAGTCACTTCTGCTTCCTTGAATCGCAAAAAAAAAAATTATTACTTTCACCTGATGCTTCTGTTCACTTAGTAGTAAATAGGCAATGGGAGTTAGACAGCTGTTGGTGGGGACGGTCGGTAGTTAATCTAGTGGATGTTATAGAGAAAACATACACGACGTTATGGCATTAGACAACTGTTTGTTGGAAAGACGGAGCCCAAGAGTTAAAACCTCGATGCTGCAGGCACAAGTGGGTGACCACACGCAGGTGGAATTAACTTAAGAAAGAAGGTATGAATTAACTTAAGAAAGAAGGTATGAATTAACTTAAGAAAGAAGGTATGAATTAACTTAAGAAAAATTAACTTAAGAAAGAAGGTATGAATTAACTTAAGAAAAATTAACTTAAGAAAAAGGTATGACGGCGCCTTCATCCATAACTAAGTCCGGATAATTAATTTATAACAGAAACTACAAGAGCAGAGGCGGTGCGTAGAGGGTTAAGACTTCGCTTCCCATTAGTCACTTGATAGATAGGAAAAAAACTAACGATTCACACTCCATGGACCCGGGTTCACCTCCCGGTCGAGATAAACTATTGAATAGTTTCTTTCACATTGTTTACCTAGCAGTAAATAGGTACCTAGGAATGAAACAACTTTGGTATGTTGCATTCTGGGGGATGTGATTGTGTATGCTAGAAATAAATAATAGGTACAAGATAAAATAGTTCGGGAACCAGTAAATTAGACAAGCGACGGTTAAATGGCGGGATCCAGGAGCTGAGAGCTCGATCCTGCAGGCACAAATATGTATACACACACACACACACACACACACAGAGGCTGACCCCATACACAGCTTCAAGTGTAGATATGATAGAGCCCAGTAGGCTCAGGAACCTGTACATTAGTTGATTGACCGTTGAGAGACAGGACCAAAGAGCCAGAGCTCAACCCCCGCAAACACAATTAGGCGAGTTTACGAATACACACTTTAGGGGGAACTGATGTAAATTAGGAACGTCAATGCGCCAGACTCTTCAAGAAGCGAGGTTTAGCGTGAGACTTGTCAACGAAAAAAAGAGTTTAAAAGTGGTTGGAGCGCCTTCAAAAGCAAATAGGATAAGCAACATGTAAGAGTAACAGGATTAACCAATCTACAGACTAAAAAGTGGGGGCCGTAGGAGATAAATCTGTAACTTGCAAGCTCATTTAGCTTTGCGTTAATTTTATGTTGGATTGAAAATCTATCAACCTCTTAAAAACTTTATTTAGGGTCACCGCAATTGCTATCTGCCCAATCAGTAAAATATACTTAAAATTGGAACAAAATCACGATAAAGAACTCGAGTGTATGTACACTTTATGAGACGCACACTCTTTACTGTACATCCCTTAAGCGTTCATTCAATTTAAATTAATTTATATAGGTGCATTCTGTCTGGGTGCATTCGATCCCTCGACCGTCGTTGCCCCTCGACCATCGTTGTCCCTCGACTAACAACAACAACAACAACAACATACCCATTCTGTGTGAAAGTAGCAAAAGATTTACTGTAACATAATAATGGGTTGAGCCACTAGACCCCATTTTTCATAACGCATTTGAATTTTTGTTAAACTCGGTCAGTTATATAAGTACACCCATTTTTTAATAAAGCTGAGTTCTACAATTATATTTGTGGTCATCTTTTACACATAATTTTCATCTGACCATCATAGACCTTAAAGCCACAGGTGCAGGAGAACTATTTACATACTTCGCGTCATTTTATAATGGAATGCGAAAAAAAATTGTAGAATTCGGAGATAACTCCATCAATGTGTCCAAAAAATGTATGAAGTACTTTATTCACAATGAAGTACTGCCAGAAACCTAAAGATGTACTGCCGAGAAGCTTAGCCAAGTATCCAAAATTTGCTTACTGTAGGTAATGCATGCACGTGACTGTAAAGCTGCCGCCCAGTTGGGTGGGTGTGGAGCACATGACTGTAAAGCTGCCGCCCAGTTGGGTGGGTGTGGAGCACGTGACTGTAAAGCTGCCGCCCAGTTGGGTGGGTGTGGAGCACATGACTGTAAAGCTGCCGCCCAGTTGGGGTGGGTGTGGAGCACATGACTGTAAAGCTGCCGCCCAGTTGGGTGGGTGTGGAGCACATGACTGTAAAGCTGCCGCCCAGTTGGGGTGGGTGTGGAGCACATGACTGTAAAGCTGCCGCCCAGTTGGGGTGGGTGTGGAGCACATGACTGTAAAGCTGCCGCCCAGTTGGGTGGGTGTGGAGCAAGACTAGTAACTGTGTGACTCACCGCAAATGCAAACTGCCTTGTATAGAGACTGGTGTGGGCCTGTTCTTAAGTCACTTGTGATATAAGAAGACTATTAATATGCATATGTATATACATACATACATGTGTACGAGTATACATGTATATATGTAATATTAACAATTGTGTAACTAGCTTCACAAGACTGGTACTTGGTGAGCCAAATGAATTATGGGGTTCAGTGCCTGAAGCCTCTGTAACCCTTTCCGCCGCCGTCCTCGGGATGGGTATGGGGTGCATAATAAATTAATTAAATAAAATGCAATGAATGGTGATGGGAAAGTTAGAGTGACCTGTATACACTACCTACAATAGGCAAACTTGGGGTACTTGACTAAGTTTCCTGGTAACTTATCGGTTTAAAACAAATACTTGGAAATATATCTGAAGCCGTCTTTATTGGCGTTGAGCTCAATTAAGGCCAATCAACCCCTGGAGGTTCATCGATCCACCATAATGGATTACTGATTAACCAGCATGAATAATATAATATAGCACAAAACTTAAGTTAACCCAGAGTTTATAATGTATAATATACATTGAGAAATTGAGTATATTTTATAACGCAATTTCCACGTAAATCTACAATTATATAGCACATGACTGCGTACTCTGTTGTGTTATGAATTTACAATTTCAATTTTATGAAAGTAAAAAGTAATCGTTTCTCTTATCTATTTTTTGTATACGTGGCATGAATGCGAGCAAAAAGTGTGTGAGGAGAGATGCGTGTGTTGGTAGGAGTGTATTCTGGGGGTTTGTTGACATGTGTGAGTGTTGCGTGGGCAGACGGTAAGCGTGATGGCTTGGGGCGAGGTACACTGTTGCCAGACCCACGCCGCCGCCGCCGCCTCCATACCTGCCTCCCATACTGTACCCGAGCGGGGTTCACTGCGCAGGATAACATGTGTCATCGTTTTATATGTGAAGCTTCTACACTTTCGCTGTATGAATATTTCCAGTTAGCAAATGAAATGACCGAGTTTGAATGCCATTCTTTATTTTTGAACCGTAAGTCATTTATATAAATCGTGATGAATTGTATCGAACGATTTATTTAACATCATAATTTTCAGTTGATTATCTCTCATATATGATAATTATATATAATAATATGTAAATTTGCGAGGTCTTTGGTAATACTAGACACACGGTCTATGTCTCAACTGACAGTGTTGGAGACCGCCTGAAGGCCTCCAACACTGACGGCAACTCTGAGGAGTCCGCGCCACAAGTGGAGACTCGCATGGCGGAGTTTGTGTGGGCGTGTGATCACGAAGGGGTGCTGATAACCAACTCCTTCCTCCACCTCCCCTTACAAGCCAATCCTCTCTCCACCCACATCTAGCCAACCTTCTTCCTACCCCCCCCCCCCCCCTATCAGCCGACCACCTTCTTCAACTAGCCAACACCCTCCCCCCTTTATCTACTAGCCAACAGAATCCGTGTCCCTTATCCAAATTGCCAAACCCCTCCCCACTTTTACTGGCTAAATCCATCAACTCTCCCTACAATCCAACCCCTTCCCCTTACCAGCCAATCCCTTCCTCCTCCTCCCCCACTACCACCATCCAACCACCCCCCCCCTCCTAGCTCTCCCCCTACTAGCATTAGTCACCAGAGAATCTCCTGCTCGGTCGCCGCAGGCTACCATCACTGGATATCCTGGAACGCGGCCAACGCTCAACCAAAACACTTCCCTTCGAATCGATTTTTGTGGAATATTTTGGGGAGATACGCTACACAAGGCAGGTTGAGCGTAAGGCCAGCGAGGAGAAGACCACGAGACATGGCGGTAACAAAGAAAAGCAGTTGAAATCTGGCGGGGGCTTCATCCAGGGGCCCATAGAAAACGCGTAATGAAGATGATGACACAGGCACCCAAACGTCGCCGTCGGCGTTCATGTACACCCATTTTGTCGACCGTCGATCGATAGTTGGTTACCGGCACCGACTCTCAGTCACGAACCCAGAGTTATGAGGGTAAAGTATTTGGATATTAAAAGAAGATTCGAGTTGGATTAGCGTGTGCTAGGTGGATATTTGGAAGCGGGTCCGGTGTACAAAGTTGGGTGCGCGCGCAGCAGAGCAAGCAGGAGATGGCGCGCCAGGGAGGCATCCAGGTGAACCTACTACTCGCTTTTATGCCAGAATCCAACACCTAACAACACCCACATGATGCTCTTTGAACCTACAAAGGGAATCGGAACGAAGATAACTGGTAAAGTTGGAGCGTCATCCCACGACAGAGAGGTTCACCTGGATAAAGGTGGGATTATTGGTAGGTGGCAACAGCGAGCGTCCGCGCGTTGTGGAGCTCAGCATCCATCCACACAGAGCATTAGTGGACTGACCGTCGTGGAGGGTAGACACGTTGCTGCGGCTCTCTCATCACCAAGCTAAGACGACCCCCAACTCGCTTACAAGCAGCTCTCTATTTAGTGCGCAGTTTTTGTTTAATCCCCCGGAGGAAAGTCATCGATCTCGTGTGAAGTCCTGGTGGTGGTCAAGTGCTCGACGAGCCGCAGGTCATTTGTTCCTGTTTAAAGGTTATATAAATCCCCCCCAACACCTTGATCTGTGTAGGGAAACACGAATCACCACGTTGAATGTTCTACAGATAACAGTCTTGTGTCCCCCCCCCCCCCCGCTAAAGGTGGATATTGTGAGGTGAGCGGACGTGACCACGACATATTCCCCGAAGTGTGATGGTTGAAGCTGGTGCTGCCGACAACTGACCACGCCGTTTACATGAGGCTTGAAGGTAAACACAGCTCCTCTTACCCTACCATCTTCCCTCGGCTCTCTCTTACGCTCACTTTGTTACACACTGTATTTGGAATCTTAATTATGAACTCCACGAAAATGTAACTGCTATAGGGAGGTTTATTATTTTTTTTTTTACTGAAAAAAGGCCCAGTTGACGACAAGGAAATTCCAGTGAGTTGCGTGAGTCACTTGCGGTAGTGCCACATGCGTGATGTACTCATAGAGTGAGTGTGTTGCAAGCATAAGTGTGTGGAGTAGTGTGGAGCGAGTGCGTGGCGGCAGCGGCGGCGTGGTGGTGGTGGTGGTGGGGGCAGATGCCAGGCCCACACGGAACAAAGAGCCTCCCCTAACACCCGTCCCCTGGTTGTCCCACTCCGGCTTTCTTTGAAGGGTCGGTTAGGGTCCCAAACAAAGGGGCGCCCAGCCGCCCTCTCGCCCGCCATTTTGCTCTTTATATGGCCCCTCTCCCTCCCCCCATTCCCTTACCTTCCCCCCAGGAGTAGGGAGGGGGGCTCTTGTCCCTCAGGAGGGGTATCCAGTGTGTGTCCTGTTCCCTCCCTCCCATGATTTCCCTCCTACCATGCAGCTGCTTCACGGTCGCCGCCACCGGCTACAAGCAGCCCCGGAAATGCTACGAGCGATGTACATAGATTTTTTCCTGCCCCTTCCTCCTCCCCCGGCCTGTCCTCTCCTGTCTCCTGAGCGCCCCACGTGGGAGGGCAGCTAGTAGAATAGACATGAGGGATGGGGGGGGGGGAGGGGCATTGTATAGTTCAGTGCTACTTCGTCAAGCGATTTCACAAATGAGTCTTAGAATTGAAAGTTTCCTCATCTTTCTGTCGCATACTTTCTCCCGTGTAAGTTTTCCGCGTGACCTTCGCGTCAGTCACCAAAGCTTTGTGTGTGCTGGCTGGTTCGTTCGTTAGTTAGTTCGTGTTGCCTCCCCCCCCCCCCACATCTCCCATCTCTTGCTTTCTCACACAATGACATGTTCTCGGTCTAGTTATGATAACATGCAGACGTCATCTCGAGGCCCCAGTCAATGTTCTCACTGTAAGTGAAGCACATCCATGTTAACCTGTACATTATTCTTCCCGTGTCAGTTGCATTTTTTCTTTCATTATCTTGTACATGTTTTTCAAGCGGCCTTCCTCTCCTATAGTGTTTATCACCGTCTCTCCTTCACAGCATCATCTGTCTGGTCTCTCCTGCTTCCCTGATCTGTATTATCGATTTATTTTTTCGTAAATTGTATATACTTCCCCCTCCGCTCATTCTCTCTCTCCCTTCCCTCCGCTCATTCTCTCTCTCCCTTCCCTCCGCTCATTCTCTGTCTCCCTTCCCTCCGCTCATTCTCTCTCTCCCCTTCCCTCCGCTCATTCTCTGTCTCCCTTCCCTCCGCTCATTCTCTCTCTCCCCTTCCCTCTGCTCATTCTCTCTCTCCCCTTCCCTCTGCTCATTCTCTCTCTCCCCTTCCCTCCGCTCATTCTCTCTCCCCCCTTCCCTCTGCTCATTCTCTCTCTCCCCTTCCCTCTGCTCATTCTCTCTCTCCCCTTCCCTCTGCTCATTCTCTCTCCCTTCCCTCCGCTCATTCTCTCCCCCTTCCCGTCATAGATCTTCCCTCCCTCCTTTCTGTTACCGTTTGTCCAACCCCCCCTTCACCCAGGCCCCCCCCCTCCCCCAGGACCTAAACCCCCGACCCCACCCCCTGTAGCCCTAGTCCTCCCCCCAAGCACCTCTGCTGTGCTTGGGGTTCAGTGTACAAAGTCCCACATGGTCCTACTTTTGAACTTGGGCCCGCCGACCTGAGCACAGAGCAAGAGTTGAGAATATTGAGTCGAGAACAGGTTTTTCCTCACAGTGCAGCCAAGTCCGGCCCACATACTGTATGCTAATGTAGGCATTATAAAGACAAAATAACTGTAAAGTCGTGTCTCGCAGGAAGACCCCAACTAAGGCTGTTTGAGATGGTCACATTGCTCACCAGGCTTCCCCCCCCCCTTCAAAAAAGTTCGTATTCTAATTGTTAAGACTGCATATAAGGTCAACTTGAGCTGGCTTAGGTTGTGTCATGGTGTGTAGAGTGAGGCTATGTTGGTTTCAACACTCCAAAAAGCCGCTGGCAAGCTGGCTGACTGAAATGATCTGTATCTGACAGTGATATGTGGTCCAGGGAGAGAGGGAAACAGTGGTCCAGGGAGAGAAAGGGAAACAGTGGTCCACTAAGAGGGGGGGAGGAAACTGGTCCACTGAGAGGGAGGAAAATAGTGGTCCACTGAGAGGGGGAGGGAACAGTGGTCCACTGAGAGGGTGGAAAACAGTGGTCCACTGAGAGGGTGGAAAATAGTGGTCCACTGAGAGGGGGGGGGAAATAGTGGTCCACTGAGAGGGGGGGGGGAAATAGTAGTCCACTGAGAGGGAGGAAAATAGTGGTCCACTGAGAGGGGGGAAACAGTGGTCCACTGAGAGGGGGGAAATAGTGGTCCACTGAGAGGGGGAAAATACCAATGCTGATCTTTTAAAGCTGGAGAGATTATATGGTGTTCGTTTGCTTGTTTACTTCGTCATTTTAAAATAATAAATAACTTTTCATCGTTCACAAATTTGTTAAATCAGAGGCCCCTCCTTGTTGTTTATATAGATGTTTATTGATGTTTATTAAACAATCGTGAAGGATTTCCCTCTATTTCCCTCTAGATAGGCTACAGAACACCAAATAATTGACTGAATGGTTGTGGCAAAGAAATACGACTTGTGTGGTGTTTGGGTTAACTTGAGATGATTTCGGGGCTTAGCGTCCCTGCGGCCCGGTCCTCGACCAGGTGTCCTTTTTGTTACACATCCCCAGGAAACAGCCCGTAGCAGCTGTCTAACTCCCAGGTACCTATTTACTGCTAGGTGAACAGAGCATCTGAGTGAACAAACTGCCCATTTGTTTCTGCCTCCGCCGGGGATCGAACTCTGAATCTTAGGACTATGAATGCCAAGCGCTGTCCGCTCAACCGTCAGGACCCATGGCAGTGTGGTGGTGGTAGTTACTGGTCCTGTGTGGTGGTGGTGGTGGTGGTGGTTACTGGTCCTGTGTGGTGGTGGTGTAGTTACTGGTCCTGTGTGGTGGTGGTGTAGTTACTGGTCCTGTGTGGTGGTGGTGTAGTTACTGGTCCTGTGTGGTGGTGGTGTAGTTACTGGTCCTGTGTGGTGGTGGTGGTTACTGGTCCTGTGTGGTGGTGGTGGTTACTGGTCCTGTGTGGTGGTGGTGGTGGTGGTGGTTACTGGTCCTGTGTGGTGGTGGTGGTAGTTACTGGTCCTGTGTGGTGGTGGTTACTGGTCCTGTGTGGTGGTGGTGGTAGTTACTGGTCCTGTGTGGTGGTGGTGGTGGTTACTGGTCCTGTGTGGTGGTGGTGTAGTTACTGGTCCTGTGTGGTGGTGGTGGTTACTGGTCCTGTGTGGTGGTGGTGTAGTTACTGGTCCTGTGTGGTGGTGGTTACTGGTCCTGTGTGGTGGTGGTAGTTACTGGTCCTGTGTGGTGGTGGTGGTGGTGGTGAAGTTACTGGTCCTGTGTGGTGGTGGTGTAGTTACTGGTCCTGTGTGGTGGTGGTTACTGGTCCTGTGTGGTGGTGGTTACTGGTCCTGTGTAGTGGTGGTTACTGGTCCTGTGTGGTGGTGGTGGTGGTTACTGGTCCTGTGTGGTGGTGGTTACTGGTCCTGTGTGGTGGTGGTGGTGGTTACTGGTCCTGTGTGGTGGTGGTGGTAGTTACTGGTTCTGTGTGGTGGTAGTTACTGGTCCTGTGTGGTGGTGGTGGTGGTTATGGTCCTGTGTGGTGGTGGTGGTGGTTACTGGTCCTGTGTGGTGGTAGTTACTGGTCCTGTGTGGTGGTGGTGGTGGTTACTGGTCCTGTGTGGTGGTGGTTACTGGTCCTGTGTGGTGGTAGTTACTGGTCCTGTGTGGTGGTGGTGGTGGTGGTTACTGGTCCTGTGTGGTGGTGGTGGTTACTGGTCCTGTGTGGTGGTGGTGGTGGTGGTGGTTACTGGTCCTGTGTGGTGGTGGTGGTGGTGGTGGTGGTGATTACTGGTCCTGTGTGGTGGTGGTGGTTACTGGTCCTGTGTGGTGGTGGTGGTGGTGGTGGTTACTGGTCCTGTGTGGTGGTGGTGTAGTTACTGGTCCTGTGTGGTGGTGGTTACTGGTCCTGTGTGGTGGTGGTAGTTACTGGTCCTGTGTGGTGGTGGTGGTGGTGGTGAAGTTACTGGTCCTGTGTGGTGGTGGTGTAGTTACTGGTCCTGTGTGGTGGTGGTTACTGGTCCTGTGTGGTGGTGGTTACTGGTCCTGTGTAGTGGTGGTTACTGGTCCTGTGTGGTGGTGGTGGTGGTTACTGGTCCTGTGTGGTGGTGGTTACTGGTCCTGTGTGGTGGTGGTGGTGGTTACTGGTCCTGTGTGGTGGTGGTGGTAGTTACTGGTTCTGTGTGGTGGTAGTTACTGGTCCTGTGTGGTGGTGGTGGTGGTTATGGTCCTGTGTGGTGGTGGTGGTGGTTACTGGTCCTGTGTGGTGGTAGTTACTGGTCCTGTGTGGTGGTGGTGGTGGTTACTGGTCCTGTGTGGTGGTGGTTACTGGTCCTGTGTGGTGGTAGTTACTGGTCCTGTGTGGTGGTGGTGGTGGTGGTTACTGGTCCTGTGTGGTGGTGGTGGTTACTGGTCCTGTGTGGTGGTGGTGGTGGTGGTGGTTACTGGTCCTGTGTGGTGGTGGTGGTGGTGGTGGTGGTGATTACTGGTCCTGTGTGGTGGTGGTGGTTACTGGTCCTGTGTGGTGGTGGTGGTGGTGGTGGTTACTGGTCCTGTGTGGTGGTGGTGGTGGTGGTGGTGGTGATTACTGGTCCTGTGTGGTGGTGGTGGTGGTGGTTACTGGTCCTGTGTGGTGGTGGTGGTTACTGGTCCTGTGTGGTGGTGGTGGTGGTGGTGGTAGTTACTGGTCCTGTGTGGTGGTGGTGGTTACTGGTCCTGTGTGGTGGTGGTTACTGGTTCTGTGTGGTGGTGGTGGTGGTGATGCTGGTTACTGGTCCTGTGTGGTGGTGGTGGTAGTTACTGGTCCTGTGTGGTGGTGGTTACTGGTTCTGTGTGGTGGTGGTGGTGATGCTGGTTACTGGTTCTGTGTGGTGGTGGTGGTAGTTACTGGTCCTGTGTGGTGGTGGTGGTAGTTACTGGTCCTGTGTGGTGGTGGTGTAGTTACTGGTCCTGTGTGGTGGTGGTGGTAGTTACTGGTCCTGTGTGGTGGTGGTGAAGTTACTGGTCCTGTGTGGTGTAGTTACTGGTCCTGTGTGGTGGTGGTGAAGTTACTGGTCCTCTGTGGTGGTGGTGGTGTAGTTACTGGTTCTGTGTGGTGGTAGTTACTGGTCCCCTGTGTGATGGTGGTGGTGGTGGTGGTAGTTACTGGCCCAGTGTGGTGGTAGTTACTGGCCCAGTGTGGTGGTAGTTACTGGCCCAGTGTGGTGGTAGTTACTGGCCCAGTGTGGTGGTAGTTACTGGTCCCCTGTGTGGTGGTGGGACAGAGCTGGGCCTCTCCACCTCAGAGCTACACTAGGATTAATCCTAGTAGAATGATCTCGCAATATCCGTTGAACGACTGAACTGTTTACGGAACGCAGATAGAACGGCTGACAGATGAAACTGGTGTAGATGTGACCTCGTGGAGGCGGCCTGGGACTAGCCACCTAGTGTGTGTGTGTGGGGGGGGGGGAGAGTGGGGAACAGTGGGGGAATACACCGTTGCTCGCTTCCCAAATCGTGGCATGGAGAGTCTTGGGGGTGAAAGTGGGTTGTGTAATCACGGTTGAGAGCGGCGGACCAGTAGGCTCAAGTCAACTTGTTTAGTTCAGCGACCCGCGCCCCTGGTACATACATGTATGTCAAGTCAATCGGCTTGGGCTTGGAATATTTTTCCCGCCATGGCTCAAATGTCTGCAAATGGCAAGTTGAGGTTGGATGAGAGGATGGGCCAGCACTTTCCACCGGAAGGTGTTGAACACGGCGTTGCAACAGCATACATAGCCTCGTATTTCCGCGTGGGGCGCTGAACAACACGACAGTGAACAAGGTTAGACCGGAAGGTGGGCGGGTGGTGAACTATTTACCATGACTGTGGCGGGTGTGTAACGGGTGTGTGTGGGGGGGGGGGGGGCAGAACCACAGCCACTCCTGCAACGGCAGCAGCGGTGTGTGAAGCAGGTGTGTGAAGCAGGTGTGGCAGCTGACAACGTGCTCGCGCAGCCTCTTCCAAGTGCAGTTCACCAGACAGGATCATACAGAGAGAGAGAGAGAGAGAGAGAGAGAGAGAGAGAGAGAGGGGGGGAGGGGGGCGCTAGGGGGGAAGGAAAGCCCATGTACACCAAAATTCTTCTCTACTCGAATCTTCACAAATGTTCCTCAGCTTTGCTTCCGTAGTTCCCATACAGCACATGTTACCACATTAACATTTCTCCCCTTCAACGCGGGGGACTAAAGCGACAGAAATAAAAACAATGTTTCTTTCTCCGGAAGACCTAAGCATTCAGCAGACAAAAATGATGCTATTGTTATATATATATATATATATATATATATATATATATATATATATATATATATATATATATATATATATATATATATATATATATATATATATAATTAAGTATGTTGGGTTGCGTAAGATTTAAAAAAAAAACTTTGTTGGCGAACAAATGCTGGCCCGGGACCAGGCTTGCATCAACCTATCTTATTACCAAGGACAAAATACCTGAAATCCTTGCACTGTATCCATATTTCGCTCCCAGTAGATAAACGACATATGAGATTAAGAAACAAGTAGAGTATTGTGAAGACTAATAATAAACAGCAGCTCCCCCAATGACCGTAATATCTCCATTGGTCAAACAATTATGTATTAGCGATAAGACCTACCATTAATGTACAATGACTTACTGTAAATATATATAGCTCCTGAAATAGAACATTCTCTGTAACTAGCTAACATGTAACTATAAGGAGCGAAGGATAGACGAAATTGTTTATGTAATAACTTAAGATAAGGTCTAATAAAGACCTTTTATGCCCTCTGTAATGCTTTTTGCGCTACCGCTCACAGGACGAGTACGGGGTGCACAATAACTTAAAAAATTGTGAGGGACTTGTGAGAAAGGAATTACGATGCAACTTGTATCTAATGTCTTAATGTTTTAGCGTGGCAATACTATACAGGCATTTAAGAGCCACCTTGACCTTAGCGAAGAGAATGAGAGCTGTGAATACGTCAGCGGAAGCAGCGAGTAACTTGGGTTGGTTCTCTGGTGGAGGAGAAGTAGAGCACAGAGAGAGAGAGAGAGAGAGAGAAGGTCGTAAGCCAGAGAGGCACACAGCCTGGGGGAGGTGAAAAATGATCTTAGGTGTCATGGGTCTAGTGACCCCGGGGTGGGGGGTGGATGGGGGTGATTGTGGGCCGGGGGGGGGGGGTGATTGTGGGTTGGGCGAGGAGTGGGGGGGGGGAGTTGAACCGCTGGTCGGGCTAGTCTGGGAGAGAAGACTTCACTCTCCCTCTACTTGGTATGTGATGCTCACCGCCTCTCTACCAATCATACTTCAACCTCAGCTATTCTCACACTTGTAATGAACGCAGGTACACCTCGTGCCTACTCTACCACCCTCCTTAATGGTTGCAACATCCGGGGCAAAGGTCGTCGCAATTCTTCTGCGCATCGCTGCAAGTCACTCCTGCAAAGTCCTGCCTTGTCTTGTGCTTCGCAACAACACAAACCTTGTGCTCATCGCCGTCACCATCTCCTGAAGGCACTCAATCACAGCCTCACCACCCACCTTCACCACCACCACCACCCACCTACATTCACACATTTCTACATTTCTACATTTCTTTATCGTTTTCCTGTTAACTAAATTCTCTGTTGTATGAGTGAAGATGCATAAGACGAGGACCCCATGAGATTAAGAACACATTCCGGAACAACACACACACACACACACACACACACACACACACACACACACACACACACACACACACACACACACACACACACACACAGGGGCCTCGTAGCCTGGTGGATAGCGCGCAGGATTCGTAATTCTGTGGCGCGGGTTCGATTCCCGCACGAGGCAGAAACAAATGGGCAAGTGTTTTGTTCAGGTCGTTTGTGTGCTCCGGGTCGGTAAGTGTGTGTGTGGGGTGTTCTCCGGAGCGTCAGATGTTAGTGCTGCTTGTAGGTGTTCTCCTGAGCGGGAGGGAGGCTCAGGTGTTCTCCTCGTTACTTAGTGTTATCTGCAACACCTCACACCTGTTGTGACAGCATGCCGGCGTGTGTGACCTTCCCACCGTGGCACCTGCCACCAGTTTCACGTCTCCGCAGTGCTTGGTGTAAACGCTTCCATGTACTTGCAGGATCGAGCAAGCATCGAATTACTTTCAACTACTTTTCCAAACTGTCTTTACGAAGTTCTCTTGACTGATTTGTGTTTCCAGATTTCATCCATTCGCTTCGTTCTACTGTTCCTTGGTGTGAACATTGCTCATGTGTCTACTTTGCATTTCTTTGGTGGATTTTGTCAGTTTTATACCAGAGAATCTTGTATATGGTGATCATGTCTACCCGAGCTCTTTTGTCTTCCAGCGACGTGAGGTGCAGTTCCCGCTGCCTTTCCTGGTAACTCATGCCTCTTAGTTCTGGGACTAGCCTAGTGGCATACCTCTGAACTTTTTCCAGTTTGGTCTTGTGTTTGACAAAGTCCGGGCTCCATGCTGGGGCCGCATACTCCAGGCCTTACATATGCGGTATACAAGGTTCTGAAGGATTCCTTACACAGGTTCCTGAAGGCAGTTCTGATGTTCGCCAGCCTCGCATACGCCGCCGATGTTATTCTTTTGATGTGGGCTTCAGGAGAAAGCTTTGGCGTGATATCAACCTCTAGGTCTTTCTCTGTTCGTCTCATGAAGGACTTGTCTCCCATTCTGTATCCGGTGTCTGGCCTCATATTTTCTCCCCCTAGTTTCATTACCTTACATTTACTTGGGTTGAACTTTAATAGCCATTTGTTGGACCATCCATTCAGTTTGTTTAGGTCATCTTGTAGCCTCGTACTATTTTCCTCCGTTTTAATCCTCCTCATAATTTTTGCATCGTTCGCAAACATTGAGAGAAACGAATCTATTCCCTCTGGGAGATCATTTACATATATCAAGAACAGTGTGTGTGTGTGTGTGTGTGTGTGTGTGTGTGTGTGTGTGTGTGTGTGTGTGTGTGTGCGCGCGCGTGTGTGTGTGTGTTATATACCATGGTGGAAGAGTTAGTTTAGTTCATTTATTATGCACCCCATACCCATCTTGTGGGTGACAGTGGAAAGGGTTACAGAGGCACATAATGGGCTCAGGGACTGAACCCCACAAATCATTTAGCTAAGCAAAAAGGAGAGTTACCATTATACGGGTGAGCGGCAACATGGGAGAGGTTGTGGTCTGCCTGGGCCCCTCCAGCTTAAGGCCAGGTAGGGCAAGCGTTCCTCAAGTCGCCTTTGTACAACAGCGACCACGGTTACTCCTGACCACCACTTTCTTGGGTGGCATAGACAACCCTCGTCTGTTGACCGTCGTACACACGTTCTCTGTGCCGCGCCCTGAGAAGAGGAAGCTTGAGAGTTGAATCGTCTACCACTTCTGGAGACATTGCCAAGGGCCTCCAGTCATAAGGTTCCTACAGTAGCCAGGTAGGCCGCCCTGTCACAGCCCGCATAGTCTCATTCGTCTGTTTTTCGTTTATTTTTAAAGCAATTCTTTCGCTCCATAACTGTGGAGTTTATGACCCGTGTGTTGGTTATATGGCTGTCTAGCAAGTCAAGTTCAAGTATGTTTATTGAGACAAGAAAAGAATACATCTCAATGTCTGTGGATACAGGGAACTTGACTACTGGATTATCTGTTGTCTTCCATTTGCGTCTGTGGGTTCCTAGACGAGTCATGACAGTGACGAAATGTACAGGATATTCGCATGAAGATTAATCTGAATTTATTGGTCCACCTCTTTAAGGGTCAGCTGTGGTGGCCTACATAAATATGGCGGTGTATGGAACGTCGGCATCCATGCTCCTTGCTCCTAGGCCTACGAGAACAATAAAAAGGGCGGAGCTAGTCCTCGGGAATGCAGCTAAGCGAGGCAGGTAGGTAGGCCTACGTGCCGCCCTACCTCGCATACCTGCCCTTTCTACCTTAGAGAAAATTAGCTTTAAATACTTTGATAAAAAAATACTTTTTAGGGTAAATTAATTTTTTTTTTAAATTTTGCTCCGAGGAGTGACAGTATTGGGCAGCGTCACTCATCCTGTGAGTGGACACACCGCCATAGTGACAGTATTGGGCAGCGTCACTCATCCTGTGAGTGGACACACCGCCATAGTGACAGTATTGGGCAGCGTCACTCATCCTGTGAGTGGACACACCGCCATAGTGACAGTATTGGGCAGCGTCACTCATCCTGTGAGTGGACACACCGCCGTAGTGACAGTATTGGGCAGCGCCACTCATCCTGTGAGTGGACACACCGCCATAGTGACAGTATTGGGCAGCGCCACTCATCCTGTGAGTGGACACACCGCCATAGTGACAGTATTGGGCAGCGTCACTCATCCTGTGAGTGGACACACCGCCATAGTGACAGTATTGGGCAGCGCCACTCATCCTGTGAGTGGACACACCGCCATAGTGACAGTATTGGGCAGCGCCACTCATCCTGTGAGTGGACACACCGCCATAGTGACAGTATTGGGCAGCGCCACTCATCCTGTGAGTGGACACACCGCCATAGTGACAGTATTGGGCAGCGTCACTCATCCTGTGAGTGGACACACCGCCATAGTGACAGTATTGGGCAGCGTCACTCATCCTGTGAGTGGACACACCGCCATAGTGACAGTATTGGGCAGCGTCACTCATCCTGTGAGTGGACACACCGCCATAGTGACAGTATTGGGCAGCGCCACTCATCCTGTGAGTGGACACACCGCCGTAGTGACAGTATTGGGCAGCGCCACTCATCCTGTGAGTGGACACACCGCCATAGTGACAGTATTGGGCAGCGCCACTCATCCTGTGAGTGACCACACCGCCATAGTGACAGTATTGGGCAGCGCCACTCATCCTGTGAGTGGACACACCGCCATAGTGACAGTATTGGGCAGCGCCACTCATCCTGTGAGTGGACACACCGCCATAGTGACAGTATTGGGCAGCGCCACTCATCCTGTGAGTGGACACACCGCCATAGTGACAGTATTGGGCAGCGCCACTCATCCTGTGAGTGGACACACCGCCATAGTGACAGTATTGGGCAGCGCCACTCATCCTGTGAGTGGACACACCGCCATAGTGACAGTATTGGGCAGCGCCACTCATCCTGTGAGTGGACACACCGCCATAGTGACAGTATTGGGCAGCGTCACTCATCCTGTGAGTGGACACACCGCCATAGTGACAGTATTGGGCAGCGTCACTCATCCTGTGAGTGGACACACCGCCATAGTGACAGTATTGGGCAGCGTCACTCATCCTGTGAGTGGACACACCGCCATAGTGACAGTATTGGGCAGCGCCACTCATCCTGTGAGTGGACACACCGCCGTAGTGACAGTATTGGGCAGCGCCACTCATCCTGTGAGTGGACACACCGCCATAGTGACAGTATTGGGCAGCGCCACTCATCCTGTGAGTGACCACACCGCCATAGTGACAGTATTGGGCAGCGCCACTCATCCTGTGAGTGGACACACCGCCATAGTGACAGTATTGGGCAGCGCCACTCATCCTGTGAGTGGACACACCGCCATAGTGACAGTATTGGGCAGCGCCACTCATCCCGTGAGTGGACACACCGCCATAGTGACAGTATTGGGCAGCGTCACTCATCCTGTGAGTGGACACACCGCCATAGTGACAGTATTGGGCAGCGCCACTCATCCCGTGAGTGGACACACCGCCATAGTGACAGTATTGGGCAGCGCCACTCATCCCGTGAGTGGACACACCGCCATAGTGACAGTATTGGGCAGCGCCACTCATCCCGTGAGTGGACACACCGCCATAGTGACAGTATTGGGCAGCGCCACTCATCCTGTGAGTGGACACACCGCCATAGTGACAGTATTGGGCAGCGCCACTCATCCTGTGAGTGGACACACCGCCATAGTGACAGTATTGGGCAGCGCCACTCATCCTGTGAGTGGACACACCGCCATAGTGACAGTATTGGGCAGCGCCACTCATCCTGTGAGTGGACACACCGCCATAGTGACAGTATTGGGCAGCGCCACTCATCCTGTGAGTGGACACACCGCCATAGTGACAGTATTGGGCAGCGTCACTCATCCAGTGAGTGGACACACCGCCATAGTGACAGTATTGGGCAGCGCCACTCATCTTGTGAGTGGACACACCGCCATAGTGACAGTATTGGCAGCGCCACTCATCTTGTGAGGGGACATACCGCGATAGTGACAGTATTGGGCAGCGTCACTCATCCTGTGAGTGGACACACCGCCATAGTGACAGTATTGGGCAGCGCCACTCATCTTGTGAGTGGACACACCGCCATAGTGACAGTATTGGGCAGCGCCACTCATCCTGTGAGTGGACACATCGCCATAGTGACAATATTGGCAGCGCCACTCATCCTGTGAGTGGACACACCGCCATAGTGACAGTATTGGGCAGCGCCACTCATCCTGTGAGTGGACACACCGCCATAGTGACAGTATTGGGCAGCGCCACTCATCCTGTGAGTGGACACACCGCCATAGTGACAGTATTGGGCAGCGCCACTCATCCTGTGAGTGGACACACCGCCATAGTGACAGTATTGGGCAGCGCCACTCATCCTGTGAGTGGACACACCGCCATAGTGACAGTATTGGGCAGCGCCACTCATCCTGTGAGTGAACACACCGCCATAGCAGCATGTACAACACTCCCCAATAGGAATAAAACTTTCTGGGTTGTTCAGCCTGTTGCCGTTTTTGTTGGGACAAAGTATGGGGCTGTGTTGTGCCATATGGGGTCCCGGCGCAGGGAGAGCATGTTCCCCGGCCACTGTCAGGTGTGGATGCTGGGAGCAGATTATGATAATCTCACCTGTGTATTTGCATGAGAAAGGTAGAGGGTGAGAGGAGGAATAGTCAGTGTTTACACGTTAACATGTGTAAACAGTTTTTCCCTCCAGTTATGTACGAAGGTTGGGTACTATGTCGCGTCCTGTGTGTGGGTGTACTCACCTATATTCATCTTATTTGTGCTTGTGGGGGTTGAGCTTAGGCTGTTTGGTCCCGCCTCTCAACCGTCAATCTACTGGTGTATAGATATTGTGTGTGTGTGTGTGTGTGTGTGTGTGTGTACTCGCCTAGTTGTGCTTGCGGGGGTTGAGCTTCGTCCCTTTGGTCCCGCCTCTCAACTGTCAATCTATTGGTGTACAGATTCCATAGCTTACTGAACTCTTATCATATCTACGCTCGGAACTATCATATTTACATTTGAATGTCCCTGTGGCTCATTTGGGTACTCAGTTTCCACCTGTGTCTCATTGTGCGTGGGCCACACGTGTTAAACAATGTGGCCTTATCTACCCTGTCAATTTCCCTGAGAATTTTGTATGTGGTGATCATGTGTGTGTGTGTGGGGGGGATGCTAGTTATTAGACCAGCTGTGCGCTGGTGTAATAGAACAGGGGGGTTTAGATAAGTCGGGGGCTTCTGGTGTCGTGAATCTTAATATTGGGTCTTAACATTGTAATATTAGTGGGTGAAGCCCCCTGGATGTGTGTGTATGGAGCCACGTATGGTGTGTATGGAGCCACGTATGGTGTGTATGGAGCCTCGTATGGTGTATATGGAGCCTCGTATGGGGTGTATGGAGCCTCGTATGGTGTGTATGAAGCCTCGTATGGGGTGTATAGAGCCTTGTATGGTGTGTATGGAGTCTTGTATGGTGTGTATGGAGTCTTGTATGGTGTGTATGGAGCCTCGTATGCTGTGTATGGAGCCTCGTATGGTGTGTATGGAGCCTTGTATGGTGTGTATGGAGCCCCGTATGGTGTATGGAGTCTTGTATGGTGTGTATGGAGCCTCGTATGGTGTGTATGGAGCCCCGTATGGTGTATGGAGCCCCGTATGGAGCCTCGTATGGTGTGTATGGAGCCTTGTATGGTGTGTATAGAGCCTCGTATGGTGTGTATGGAGCCTTGTATGGTGTGTATGGAGCCCCGTATGGTGTATGGAGTCTTGTATGGTGTGTATGGAGCCTCGTATGGTGTGTATGACGGTCCCTGGTATAGGGAGAGAGGGGTGGGGGGGGGCGTCGAAGGCCGTGGGGAGGGAAGATCAATATTGTGAAGTCTAGCTGGTTGGCTGGAGTTGTAACAATTCATCATTGGCGCGTCAAATGGTCCGAGATGTCGACAGGTGTGTCCTAGAGAGGGGGTGGCTGGGGTTGGCAGGTGTGTCCTAGAGAGGGGGTGGCTGGGGTTGGCAGGTGTGTCCTAGAGAGGGGGTGGCTGGGGTTGGCAGGTGTCCTAGAGAGGGGGTGGGTGGGGTTGGCAGGTGTGTCCTAGAGAGGGGGTGGCTGGGGTTGGCAGGTGTGTCCTAGAGAGGGGGTGGCTGGGGTTGGCAGGCGTGTCCTAGAGAGGGGGTGGCTGGGGTTGGCAGGTGTGTCCTAGAGAGGGGGTGGCTGGGGTTGGCAGGTGTGTCCTAGAGAGGGGGTGGCTGGGGTTGGCAGGTGTGTCCTAGAGAGGGGGTGGCTGGGGTTGGCAGGTGTGTCCTAGAGAGGGGGTGGCTGGGGTTGGCAGGTGTGTCCTAGAGAGGGGGTGGCTGGGGTTGGCAGGTGTGTCCTAGAGAGGGGGTGGCTGGGGTTGGCAGGTGTGTACTCACCTAGTTGTGCTTGCGGGGGTTGAGCTTTGGCTCTTTGGTCCCGCCTCTCAACTGTCAATCAACTATTACAAATTTTTTTTTTAATTCTTCTTCTTCCACACACTCTCCCAGGTACCTATTTACTGCTAGGTAACAGGGGCATCAGGGTGAAAGAAACTGCCCATTTTTGTTTCTCGCCGGCGCCGGGAATCGAACCCATGCCACAGGATTACATGTCCAGCGTGCTATCCACACAGCCACGGGCGCCCCATGTGTCCCAACCTCACAGACCACGTTCAAACAGCACAACTACGGAACACAGATCTCGAGTGCCCAAAGAAGTCATTACGGGCTCACCATAGCCCGTGCTACTACTACTAACAGGGGGCATAGGGTGAAAGAAACTCTGCCCATTGTTTCTCATTGGAGTTGGGCTGTGGAGTCGTCTCTCTTTGGCTTGATTTAGTTCCCACTCGGCTACGGTTTACGAGCCAGACCGTAGCCCTATCCGGGCCCTTGTAGAATGTGATCCCGGGCATATCTGCGGTGATGCGGCTAGAGTGCGAGCATATCTTGCGAGATGGCAACGGAATGTGAGGGGGATCCTATATCTATCCCTCGGATGACCCGTTCTGCGCCATCCCTTGATTTCCCGAGTGTGTTTCTACACTCACACACACACACACGCACACACACGCACACACACGCACACACACGTGTGTGTGTAGATATGATAGAGCCCAATAGGCTCAGGAACCTGTACACCTGTTGATTGACGGTTGAGAGGCGGAACCAAAGAGCCAGAGCTCAACCCCCCCGCAAGCACAATTAGGCGAGTACAATTAGGTGGGTGAGGACACACACACACACACAAAGCAACTCCCATGCACCTATTTACTGCTAGGAAACAGGGGCTTCAGGGTGAAGCACCGCCCATTTATTTTTCCGGCGGTGCCCGGGGATCAAACCCCAGGCCCTAGACCCACGAGCCTAGAGCGCTGTCCACTCAGCCACCAGGTGCGTGGAAGTATTCTAGGGGCCAGATTCACGAAAGCACTTACGCAAGCACTTACGAACGTTTACATCTTTTCTCAATCTTTGGCGGCTTTGTTTACAATTATTAAACAGTTAATGAGCTCCGAAGCACCAGAAGGCTGTTTATAACAATAACAACAGTTGATTGGCAAGTTTTCAAGCTTGTAAACTGTGTAATAAATGTAACCAAAGCCGTCAAAGATTAAGGAAAGATGTACACGTTCGTAAGTGCTTGCGTAAGTCCTTTCGTGAATCTGGCCCCAGGTGTGTCGCCAGCTGTGTTTTGTTTACGGTGATGCGCGAACGAGTGTTTGCCTCTTTTGTTTTTGCGTGTATTTGCGAGGGGACGAGTGTGTGCTTGTTGTTGTTTGTTATGTAAATGTGAGTGTGTAAATAAAAAGAATGTAAATATTCCGCCGGGAAACTGACTCTCCGGTCAGCGTTGAACCAGCGGGTTGAGTCTCCAGCTCAGTTTTAGCGTTCCATGATGTAAATAAGCGTTCCGTGATGTAAATAAGCGTTCCATAACGTAAATAAGCGTTCCATAACGTAAATAAACGTTCCGTGATGTAAATAAACGTTCCGTGATGTAAATAAGCGTTCCATGATGTAAATAAGCGTTCGTGATGTAAATAAACGTTCCATAACGTAAATAAACGTTCCCGTGAGTCGCTCCTCGTCGCCATTCCGCAGTTTCCAACTCGTTCATAACATGGTATAAATTAGATATAAAAACACCATACACGCGAGGATTGAGACACGAGTATTCTTTGAGCGTCGTATCGTTCCATAGAAGTTATCTTGAGGTTATCTTGAGATGATTTAGGGGCTTTAGTGTCCCCGCGGCCCGGTCCTCGACCAGGCCTCCATCCCAGGAAGCAGCCCGTGACAGCTGACTTAACATCCAGGTACCTATTTTACTGCTAGGTAACAGGGGCATAGGGTGAAAGAAACTCTGCCCATTGTCGCCGGCGCCTGGGATCGAACCCACGACCACAGGATCATAAGTCCAGCGTGCTGTCCGCTCGGCCGACCGGCTCCCTAAAGATGCAATCCATTTCCAATATTTAGAGAGTTACCTATGGACCTTTACTGTATTTGGTACGACCAGGAGTCCGCATTCAATATATGGTGTGTGTGGGGGGGGGGGTGAGTCAGACACAAGGTAACAAGGCTGACATTCAAGACAGCTTGCGGACCTGAGCTGCCCGCAGCACATACTCAGCACATCACTAGTTTGACTTTAGAGCAATTGTGTCGAAAGACTGCGCTCAAGAGCTAAATCTTTCCTGCAAACGTGTGCCTAAGTACACAGGGAGAGAGAGAGAGAGAGAGAGAGAGAGAGAGAGAGAGAGAGAGAGAGAGAGAGAGAGAGAGAGAGAGAGAGAGAGAGAGAGAGAAAGAGAGAGAGAGAGAGAGAGACAGAGACACAACATATAGAATTCTAAAGGGCAACTGACAGTAAAAATGTTGGAGAGAGCACACAAGGTGCGGTCACAGATGACAACTAGAGACACAGAGGCGTCACACACACACACCAGGAAGATCCAGTGGTTGAGTTTAAGAGAACAGCCGTTGGAGAGGTGACGCTGGAGTGATAGGCTATGAGACTATCTTGAGGTTATCTTGAGATGATTTCGGGGCTTTTAGTATCCCCGCGGCCCGGTCCTCGACCAGGCCTCCACCCCCCAGGAAGCAGCCCGTGACAGCTGACTAACTCCCAGGTACCTATTTACTGCTAGGTAACAGGGCATGAGTCATTGTGATGACGGGGGGGGGGGCGGTTGTCCAGAGCTAATGAGGCCCTGGTTGTGAATCATGATAACATGGTATTGATAAATCAAGTTATCTTGGTGTAGGAATTGGTTATATAGAGAAGTTGTGATGGTAAAGAAGGTCTTTATGGCACTGATGAGAGTCCAGGTGATGAATATAGCAGCTGCAGGGACGATAAAGCAAATAACGTTCAGTTCAGATGTACTGGTTTCGCAAGAAGCGTCAACGACACGTGGAACTGTCTCCCCGCCTCCTTCTCCCCCCCCCCTCCATCCCATTTTGCAGTCACGATCTGCCTTTGTGTTTGGCTTCCTGGCTCCTGGTGTGGTATCCAGGTCGACATAATACAATGAAGGGAACTCCTAAAATAATGGAGAGTTGCCATACATCCATAACTCATTCATAAGTTATGGATGCCATACATCCATCCATGCTATACATCCATAACTCCCTCACTAGGTGAGCGATGGAGTTATGGATGTATGGTATAGAGGGGGGGGGGAGGGTGTCAGGTAATTACCTAAGTGTAGTTACAGGATGAGAGCTACGCTCGTGGTGTCCCGTCTTCCCAGCACCCTGTCATATAACGCTTTGAAAGGTGTAAGGGTATAGAGGTCAACCTCATAATCTTGTTGAATATGCATGAGGTGTTTTTTTTCTATATCTTGGGGCCGTGTCCCATCAACATTTGTTTGTGCCTGAATGAGTAGGTAGTGTGTGTGTGTGTGTGTGTGTGTGTGTGTGTGTGTGTGTGTGTGTGTGTGTGTGAGAGGGGGGAGGGGATAATCATGTTAAACTATATAGCAAATGCATACTAAAGTCTTAATCTGTTAACAGCATAAACATAGTTAATAAATGATGACACCTTATATATAACGACCCAAGGCACTTGTGTACAATGTGTAAGTGTCTCCTCCCCTCACCCCATCACCCCCTCCCCATCACCCCCTCCCCTCACCCCTTCACCCCCTCCCCTCACTCAGTCACTAACACTCACATTATGAGTGTGTTTACTATTTGTGTGTGCAGAATCTAGCTATTAGCTCTTGGGACTCGCCTTTCTAACCAATCTATAACCAATTTAATATATCTACTATATATATTTCTCTCTGGCGCGCACACATCCCCAGGAAGCAGCCCGCAGCAGCTGTCTTAACTCTCAGGTACTCATTTATTGCTAGGTGAACAGGGGCATCAGGGTGTTTGAAACTGCCCGTTTGTTTTTGCCTCGGTCGGGAATCGAACCCGGGCTATTAGGACTACGACCAGCGAGCGCTGTCCACTCAGCCGCGAGGCCCCCCCCCCCCGCAAGGCAAAGTATACTCACCTAGTTGTGCTTGCGGTGGTTGAGTTCTGGCTCTTTGGTCCCGCCTCTCAACCGTCAATCAACTGGTGTACAGATTCCTGAGCCTATTGGGCTCTATCATATCTACATTTGAAACTGTGTATGGAGTCAGCCTCCACCACATCACTGCCTAATGCATTCCACTTGTCAATTACTCTGACACAGGAAAAATTCTTTCTAACGTCCTTGTGGCTCATTTAGGTACTCAAAGTCTCCACCTGTGTCCCCTTGTTCGCGTACCACCAGTGGTAAACAGTTTACCTTTATCTCTACCCTGTCAATTCCTCTGAGAACTGTATAGGTTATAGAGCATGCGGCCGTCTGAAGAGACAGAACTTTTACTGTCACTAGTTAAATAATTCCTTTTCTATAAACTTAAAAACACGAATGACTTGAGTTGCACAGTTTGTGTTATATATTTGTTATGTAGACGCCTCGGGCACGGGGTTGAGACACTCACACCATGTTTCAAGGGTCTGGATCAAACAAACTCTTGTGACTATACTTGTTGACTGACATGAGTTTGTCGGCTGTCGACAAAAGTATCTCTGCAGAATCTTCTTTTAGGGCATTTCAGTAAACAGGGAACATACGCAGTCTTGTTTAATCTACCCGCCCACGGCACCCGTGAACCCCGCCCACGGCACACGTTCGTGAGGAATGTGTTCCAGATTTCGTCCGTGCGTGCTTGATGTGTACGTGATCGACTGACTATCAGGCAATTCCGCTTCAGTGACAGTATATTTAACAACCAGTTACAGGTTACCAGAGCACGACGTTGGTACGACTGTCATAGCGGGTGAGCCGCGCTTATTACGCTGTGGGGTGTTTTGAGCTCATTGAGCCCCTACCGCCTCGATAGTCAGGTGATTAATGTCTAAATGTATTAGAGAGCGGTTATTAAGGTCATCGTTCCGTCGGAATGATTACCATACTCTCGGCAAATAGCAGAAGCGCTTCAAATTACAAGCTTGCGTACGCTTAACGAGACGAGCTTGCGGGGAGTGCTTGCGGGGAGTGCTTAACGCGACTTAAACAACACCGGGACTGTTTGAGTGCGGGGAAGGCAGCTGGCGTTATGCACGCCCGTGCGGGGGCGGGAACGCACGCCATCTTCAAATGCCTGGTTGATCACTCCGGCAACCAGGAGGCCTGGTCGACGACCGAGCCGCGGGGACGCTAAGCCCCGGAAGCACCTCAAGGTAGGTAGGCCCCGCATCGTGTAGAAGAAAAAATATTTACCGTTTAAATTGTCCGTCAATATTAAGCAATAATTAGACAGTAATGACTGCAATAACATAATGCAACGAAGGACAATACGAGAAATGACTCGTGCGCTCTCGAGCTAATGAGCCCTCGAGTTGCTACGCCATAAGAGTCTATCGCGTTCTCACACGCGAGTCAATAAAGTTTCCACAATTCCTGGACCCACGCCACCAGCCCTGTATTGCTCACCGCCCAGGCTACCTACAGTACTACAACCCCTGGACGGCAAGTCTGCTCGAACCTCAGATACGCTGCCAGAGACGTAAACGTTCCATGATGTATATAAGCGTTCCATGATGTAAATAAACTTTCCATGATGTAAATAAACTTTCCATGATGTAAATAAACTTTCCATGATGTAAATAAGCGTTCCATGATGTAAATAAATATCCGAGGCAACCACAACATACACAAAAACACGGAAATCAAAAGCTCTTGGCTGTTTTTTTCTGTCTCTCCATTTCCCGATGGTGACCGTCGACGGGGCAGGACCTTGCAGCAGCCGGGGAGGACCCGGAGAACGGTGGAAAGAATGTTCAAAGCCTTGAAAGGTCGGGGGGGGGGATGGTGGTTGTGAGAAGGGTTCAAGATGAATGAAAGGGGGAGAATGGGTCAAATGGTTGGATGAAGGAAAGGGGCAATGAATAGGGGGGAGCTGTAAAGAGGTTGGGAGTGAATGAAGGGAGGATAGGATGAATAGAAGGAGGACAGGATGTATGAACAGATGGGGAGAGGGGGGGGGGAAGGATAGAAACGTTGGGTATTTTTTACCAATGCCCAACTTGGTCTCCTACCCCACACCTGGGAGGAGGTACCAGACCACACTCTACCCTGGAAACACAAACCGAAACTGTCTCTATTTTCCGCTTGTTACAACTTGTAATAAAGTTGTTACATCTTGGCTTAACGTGTTTATGACGTATTAGAACGTTGTTACAACTTGCAGGCGATGAGTCACAATAACGTGGCTGAAGTATGTTGACCAGACCACACACTAGAAGTTGAAGGGACGACGACGTTTCGGTCCGTCCTGGACCATTCTCAAGTCGATTAAACGTCGTCGTCCCTTCAACTTCTAGTGTGTGGTCTGGTCAACGTTGTTACAACTTACTATATTGGTTGTTATAACTGGTTAGGTGGTGTTAAAACTTGTTCAAACATTGTACCAACGTCGTAGTTTCGGTGTGTGTTTGGCGGGTACCTGGGGGGTGGGGTGGGGGGGCTGTGTTGACGTTGCAGAGACGCCACAACACACACACACAGTTCCATCACTACTAAACACTGACACGTCATAACCTCTAAACGACCAAGCACCATCTGCCATCATCATCACAACCACCATTACCATCACCATTGTCATTCAACAACCATCACCATTTTGTCACACCACAACGACTATAAAAAACAATGACGGAGGAATGGTCGAACACATGAGAGTTTAGAGTTCAAGTCCAGCAAGTGTAGGGTGATTAAGACTGGTGTAGGATGCTGCTCTTAGAGTAGACGGTTCGGTAGACGGTAGTAGACGAGAGTAGAGTAGACGGTAGACGGTTCCTGGGAGGGACCGGTTCGACAAAGCTCATTTACCAATTACCAAAAAACTATATTGTTAGGTCATGATGTAGATTTCAGGGAGCAATACAGGAGTCATTCAGAGCATTGTGCACAACATACATAAGACCAATCAAGTAGTATGCAGCAGCAGCAGCATGAAACACTCAACAGGTTGAGCTTACAAGTAAAGAGGCTGTTGTCCAGAGGTCAGAGTTGTCCCGTATATTTGGAGACAGAGGTCCAAGGACACCCTTCGCGATCCCGACAGCAATATTCTTAAGTTTCACCAGAGAAGACGAAGCCATCTTACGATGACCAACCCGTCAGGCTTTTCCGCTAACTCGGAATTGAGTGTTAATAAAACTACGAGGGTACAGTAAGTGCACTAGTGAGGCGGGACCAAGGACTGGAGCTCAAGCCCCCAAGCAACACACATCTAGGCGTCATTATAACAGGCTAACAAAACACAATTCCTTGGAACCAAAGCCTTCTAAACCGAAGGCAAACAATGGCGGAGCGGTGGAACTCAAGTGCACTAGTGAGGCGGGACCAAGGACTGGAGCTCAAGCCCCCAAGCAACACACATCTAGGCGTCATTATAACAGGCTAACAAAACACAATTCCTTGGAACCAAAGCCTTCTAAACCGAAGGCAAACAATGGCGGAGCGGTGGAACTCAACTAGTGGTGGTGGCGGTTTGTACATTTTAGAAATTCCAGACCAGCAGCGGAGGTGGCTTGTGGTGAGCGGGGTCAGAGGTCACGGTGTAGGTTCAGGCCTTGGCGCCTTGAGCCCTGAAGGGTGACGGTGGTGTGTGGGAGAGAGGAGCCGGGTCCTCCCCACCTGGACATGTCCTCGGCTGACCCACCACGCCTGGTTGATGGGGTTCTGGGAGTACTTCTACTCCCCAAGCCCGGCCCGAGGCCAGACTTGACTTGTGAGAGTTTGGTCCACCAGGCTGTTGCTTGGAGCGGCCCGCTAGCAGGCCCACATATCCACCACAGCCCGGTTGGTCTGTGTTGTAGGCTGAGCAATCGTTGGTCTCTGTGCCCAGACTGTTGTGGCTGTGGTGAGGACCGTTCCAGAGACCAATTCGGGCCTGGTAGGTCCAGCCGGCCTGGGGGGGGGGGGACCTACACTCTCAACCTACCTGTACACACCTCGCCCCCTTCTTCACACCTATGCTCCCACTGACTCACTATCTACACACGCTCCGCTCCCCTGTCGCTACACGCTCCCCCTCCACAAATACTCTGGCCTCTTCCTAAATCACCCAACTCTATCATATCAAATCTTTATTCAGGTAAAGTACATACATATAATGGGTAATACAGATAGTGAGGAATTTATAGATAGAGCTAGTACATACAATGCCTAAAGCCACTATCACGCTAAGCGTTTCGGGCGTTTCTACTAATCTGTCATCGTTCACGGAGTATCTATCAGCCCACAGTATACCACATATCCACCAGCCCCCAGTATGCCACAAATCCACCAGCCTCCAGTATACCACAAATCCACCAGCCCCCAGTATACCACAAATCCACCAGCCCCCAGTATACCACATATCCACCAGCCTCCAGTATACCACATATCCACCAGCCTCCAGTATACCACATATCCACCAGCCCCCAGTATACCACAAATCCACCAGCCTCCAGTATACCACAAATCCACCAGCCTCCAGTATACCACAAATCCACCAGCCCCCAGTATACCACATATCCACCAGCCTCCAGTATACCTCAAATCTCTCCAAATACAAAACAAATTCGTCATTCCGCGAAATACCAGTAATGACAACAATTACTAAGAGAATAATTACGGTGAATCACGGTGGCCGGACTGGCAACAGTGCGAGGGGGGGAGGGGGGGGTACTGTTAACCCCCCACCCCCCTCCTGCCAGTCCCCCCCCCCTGGGGTGACGGGTGGGAGGCCTAGGAGATAAGGGCGTAGCGTGGGCCGGGATAGTGAAGGTCCTCATAGGTGAAGGATAGTGACGTCCTCATATAGTGAAGGTATGGGCGGGTTTGTGTAGGTGGGGGGGGAGGAGGGGGTGTCTGGGGTTCTTAAGGTGGTGCGAGAGAGAGAAAGAGAGAGAGAGAGAGAGAGAGAGAGAGAGAGAGGGGGGGGGTTTAGTTCTTGGGCCTAGATTTTCAGCAGTTTGGTGAAACTTCTCTTATACTTTTAATTCAAAGTGAATGCCTGCAGTTTACTAAAGTAAAACCTTGTCACTCACCCACTCACCCACTCACCCACCCACTCACCCACCCACTCACTCACTCACCCACCCACTCACTCACTCACTCACCCACCCACCCACCCACCCACTCACTCACTCACTCACCCACTCACCCACTCGCCACTAGAAGACCACCATAACCTCAGCAGCCGTCACCGCCCTTAACTCCAGGACCCATTTCCATACCTATTAATAATTTTCCTGTCTTGACTTTCCAACGGTGCATTACCGTCCGCTCTGGGTTGTTGTTGTTATAGATTCAGCTACTCGGAACAAGTTCAAAGTAGCACAGGCTATGGTGAGCCCGTAACTTACCTGGCACAGGAGCGGGGCATCCGCTCTGGGGCTCACAGCCGTATATACAGTATTGCCTCCCTCCTTCCCCCAGCCGTCTCCCCCTCACCCATTGTCCCCCTCATCCCCCGTAGTCGTCAGTCACTCCCCCAGCGCCCCCGGGGCCACAGAGGAGTGTGGAAATGTGCGCATTGTCTCTTGGACTGCCACCTGGAGGTGACTGTCTTATGCCGCCGACTAACTAGCTTGCGACACCACCGGCTTGCACCGTGCAACAAGGGATTTATATTCGCAATGATGTATGTATATACACTCGCGTCTCGGTGTATGTATATACACTCCAGAGTATATACTGTGGTTTGCACCGTGCAACAAGGGATTTATATTCGCAATGATGTATGTATATACACCCGCGTCTCAGTGTATGTATATACACTCCTGAGTGTATACTGTGGTTGCTAGGCCTTGTGGCCAGCGGTCATAATGTTCATTGCATCTGCTTCATCGATAAAGATTTTGTGAATCATTTGAGTTTTTGAAATGCGAGTTAGGGCCTGGTCGACGACGACGACCGGGCCGCGGGGACACTAAGCCCCGGAAGCACCTCAAGGTAGGTAGGTAGGGCGTTACAGCAAGATGTGATGCTGTATTTTGTATCGGTAGTACAGTCGTTCTTCGGTCACAATCTAGAATTCCGGGTTCGAATCTTGGGCGGTACAAGTGGTGGGGCGTACTTCCTAAATCCCCCTAATGATTCTGTTCACCTAGTAGTAACTAGGTATCCAGGCTTTAGTCTGCTTGTAGTAGGGTTGCATCCTGGGGAGTCAGTAATTTGACCAAGCAGTAAACCTAGCAATAAAATAGGTACCTGGGTGTTAGTCAGCTGTCACGGGCTGCTTCCTGGGGGTGGAGGCCTGGTCGAGGATCGGGCCGCGGGGACACTAAAAAGCCCCGAAATCATTTCAAGATAACCTCAAGATAAGGGTGAATGAGGGGGGGGGGTGACCTCGATATAAGCCTAACGTGTATATACACTGACAGTCCCCTGAAAAAAAATGAATTAATTATTAATATTAGCTGCCCTTTCCCACCATAACTTCCTTCCCTTCCCCCTCTCTTCCACCATACCATTCCTTGCTTCTGTACCCTTCCTTCCCAAGTTCCCACCCATGGACCAGGTGTTAACGGCTGATCTGATCTCCCCCACCCATGGGTCTAATCTCTAGCGGCTCCATCTGCTCCCCCCATAATTCACCACGTGGTCCCCAAACCCTCTTTCTCATCCTTTTTCCCTTCCCTCCTCTACTTTCTTCCCTTCTCCTTGCCACCTTTTACTTTCTGACCCTTTGGTCCCTCCCCCTTCCCCCCAAAAAAGGGGGCCTCATCCTGTGAGTGGACATCGCCATAGTGACAATATTGGGCAGCGCCACTCATCCTGTGAGTGGACACACCGCCATAGTGACAGTATTGGGCAGCGTCACTCATCCTGTGAGTGGACACACCGCCATAGTGACAGTATTGGGCAGCGCCACTCATCCAGTGAGTGGACACACCGCCATAGTGACAGTATTGGGCAGCGCCACTCATCCTGTGAGTGTTGTTCATCATGTCACTTGATGGTTGGTCACTTGATGTCATGTCACTTGATGTCATGTCACTTGAGGGTTGTTCATCATGTCACTTGCACCCAGACACAGCTGGGACCGCCATTGTCACCTCCCTTCGCGCCTTTATTAATTTCACTACTCCTCTATGTCCATACACCCACCTCCCCCTTGTTGACCCTTGCGCGTGATTCACGTGTCGCCTGGGGGGTCAACCGTGCTCTAAGGGGTCAGATGTGAGTACTGATCTGCTTTGAGGTCAAACGTTGGAGGGTATAGCACTGTCTTCCTTTCCTTCCCATACCCCTAATGCTTCCTACAGTCGCTTGCTAATCTCTCTCCGGGCGCTGTGGAGGATCAGGGGCGACTTAGGGATGAATAGGGGTCGGGGCAGGTCACAAAGGGTTGGGTAGCCGTGGCTGCCCAACACCTTGCCCGCTCCTCCTGTGTGTCCTGACAGTCTAGCCTTTTCCCCGCGTGTCTGTGGGAAGCTCCCGCCCTTGTTGCTCTGATATAATAATACACTTTTGAACTCTTAAATTAACTACTTCAGATTACCGTCTGTTGAATACTAACGCCGCCCAGGCAACAGTGGCCAAGGGCTTCACCGTCATGAGGGAGGGCCAGCTACCCCTGGCCCTGCAGAGGTACCAGGTACCTCTAGAGGGCCCTGCAGAGGTACCAGGTACCTCTAGAGGGCCCTGGGCACCACCTGACTGCTGCAGGGCATGACGCTCACTCAGCGTGGTCGTGTTTTGCTGACTGCCTTGGTAGCTGAAGTGCATCACCGAGACGTATGCTGAAGTTTCTTGGAGGCTTGGGCACGGGTGAGGTGAAATGGGGGGGGGGGGAGGTGCTGGCTTAGGAGGGGAGGGGGGGGGGTATCAACCGCTCAGGTCACTCACTGCCTGTGCTCCTCCATACAAAAACGGGGCCTACCTTGTGTAGTTTTCCGGGATCACCATAGCCCGTACTACATGGACATTTCGTTCTTAGTAGCTAAATCTAAAATTACAACAACAACAACAATTGTGTAGCTTCTGGGGATCACCGTCTCCGCGGCCCGGTCTCCGACCAGGCCTTTTGGTTGGTTGTCTAGCCAATCAGGCTGTTGCTCGCAGCCTAACACCTGATCAACCAGGGTGATTCATACGTCAGTCAGTGTGTGTTTGTGTCCGTTGATGAGTATTCAACAGGGGGGGGGGTATTGATATGACACTGCTCATGCGTACCTTGTGTCTGAGGGCAGCTGTGGCTGTCACCATCCCTTCATAATGGGGCTTAGTCAATCCTGTGTTAGTGATACAGGAAGAGAGAGAGACCTGATCACTATATACAAGATATATACGAACACATAAACAATAAGGACTGCTGTGAAAAGTACAGTGTTTCACAAACAACGTGTTCTGTGCATAACTTAGGTTAGGTTTGGTGGGTAGCTTGGGTTAGTACGTTTTAGCGTCCCTTATAATGTGACAGCTCAAGTTACGGTGTTGTATTGACAGGGTTCACAGTGACGCCTCCAAGTGACAGGTCACACATGGTAGCTTCTTACTTTAATGAATCTAAAAATAAAAGTTAAAAAATGTCTTCAGTTTCTTCAGTTGGAGTGTTATGGCACAACGCACTCATCAAAGTTGGGGACCAGACGCACTCACAGTGCGGAGGTGGAGGGGTGTCGAGGCTGCCCCAACACCAGCCCAGGAGACAGTAATGGGTGAACTTAGTCACCTTAAACGGTGTTCAGGTGACGCTGTTCCTGGCCTTAATTACTAGCGTGACAGAGGAAAGCCATCGCTCAGTGTGGGAACAGCCACGCCCTGTGCTCTGGGTAGGTAGGGTGGCGGGGGGGGGAAATAGGTAGCGTGGTGGGCAAGCTGTAGGGGGGAGGGGCGGCAAGGAAGGAGATAGGGTGACATGTACGCAGTAGGCGCCGGCAGGAAGGAGGCGCCGCTGGACCCTTCCTGACACCGGAAATGTTGCCATGGCGCCCACCCAATACATGCACGGAAGAATGCACACACGTACATAGCTAGAAGAATATGTACACGCTAAAAGCACACGCACACACACTAAGAGACAATGCCAGGTTGGTAATGCTGCAAGGGAATGAGCGACTTTACATTGATGTAAGGAAAGAAAAGGTGGAGTTGGCAGTACTGCGAGCAGGGAAAGCCCAGACAAGCAGTATGGGTGGGTAATGTGTTTATTTGTGATGTGTGTCTATGTATATATTAACACGTTGTACTGAATGGGGTGAGAATAGCTTGAGCTACCTCATCCCTTTGTGTGTATTTTACCTCAATAAACTTATTTCAATTCAGTATGGGCAGTTCTCCGGCATCTACTGACTGCGTCTTTCCCTCCTATTCTTGCTTGTAAGAACACGCACAGGCACGGCTAGGAAGGCGGGGTCCAGGAGCTAACCTTATCCTACAGGCACAAATAGGTGAACACACTATGACTGCATGACCGTTAAATTGAATCGGAGTTTACTTTGGCGTGGACCAAGGGGGCTGCGTCACTGTCGCCACCCGCTTCCATTTTCTAGTCCAACAATTTTTGGCCTTGTGTACGCATACGGGCGAAAAGCGACGTTCTTTGTAGGAGGAGAGGTTGCATGGGGGACACGTCTACACGTCGTGTTCACATGTGGGAAATGTGAGTGAACTCTTTCACTCGCTACAAGGGACGTGAGACCTACAACTTAGCCAAATAGACTTGAAATTTAGGCTTTTTAAAATAACTAAAAAGCCTAAATTTCAAGTAGGGGTTCAAGACAGGTCACAAAGGGTTGGGTAGCCGTGGCTGCCCAACACCTTGGCCGCTCCTCCTGTGGCCTGACACTCCAGCCTTTTCCCCGCGTGTCTGTGGGAAGCTCCTGCCTTGGGGCAAATTTGGGATAGATAGACTGTTAGGTCTATCTATCCAAGTCCCCCACACAACGCTGTGGTCGCGTTCACCCTAAGTGTCTGCACCCCACTGTCGGAGCGGCCCTGTAGCAGTTCGATATCACCTCTGGAACCGCTCTGTCACAGTCTGACGTTACCCTCTGGAACAGAGTAAGGAGGTAGGTATCTCATATTTACACTAGAACCATCAGTATTGTGTCTGCGGGAATTTCCTCATTTATTTCAAGACATGATGGGGCCATGGTCCTGGAAGGATAAGAGGGATAACTGCATATTTGGGGGTATTAGCGAACCTCTGCTTGCTTGCTAGGGGGGGGGAGGATATCTGCTTGCTTGCTTCTCGAGCCTTGTTCTAAGGTCGCGCACCTCGCTACCACCTCCCTCTCGGGAGGAAGTTCGGATTAACAACCCCCCCCCCCCTCCTTTCACCCGCCATTCCACCCTCCTCTCTCTTTCTCTTCTCTCCCCCACCCGTCCCATTATATGGCCCTTTGGGTGACCTCACCTCCCTCCTTCACAACCACCACAAGCATCCCTCCGACCCCCCCTCCAGCTGCACCCCTGCCCACCTATTCAGAACCCTGCCCCCCCCCCCTACTCCCCACTCCTGGAGTTCCTCGCCGCTCTTCCCCTCAATTGTATATGCACCTCTGCCTAATCCTCACCCCCCCCCCACCCCCCGCCATCAAAAATGGCGGCAACGACCACGTGGAAAGATGGCGGGAATCTATTGACCGTTATTCAGTGTCCTTGACTGAAAAGCTTTGCTGGTAATCGGTCTTGGCTTCAGTGTCTGAGGTGTGCTTGGGTCAGCTGCTGGGGACTGTGGGACTGTGGCCATGGGGTGTAGACGGCCACAATTGTCCACATTCACTCATGATAGGCTCAAGTCCACCCACAGTCGAGCAGAATTACTAAAATAGATTCCAGATTAAAGCTGCGGTATTTGGAGGCTGGTCTGCGGAGGCGACGATCGCCCGTGTCAAACGTTTTTGTTGTGATCTTTAAAGCTAAAAAGCGAGGCTTATTTCCATCACAATTTAAGGTTAGTACATCGACACTAATGTTGACATTCTTTCATTTGGACGGTCATTGACGGAACTTATTCGAGCTGCTTTGGGGGTAGTTCATAGGTGTGTGTGTGTGTGTACTCACCTAATTGTACTCACCTAATTGTGCTTGCGGGGGTTGAGCTCTGGCTCTTTGGTCCCGCCTCTCAACCGTCAATCAACTGGTGTACAGATTCCTGAGCCTATTGGGTTCTATCATATCTACATTTGAAACTGTGTATGGAGTCAGCCTCCACCACATCACTTCCTAATGCATTCCATTTACTAACTACTCTGACACTGAAAAAGTTCTTTCTAACGTCTCTGTGGCTCATTTGGGTACTCAGCTTCCACCTGTGTCCCCTTGTTCGCGTCCCACCAGTGTTGAATAGTTCATCCTTGTTTACCCGGTCGATTCCCCTGAGGATTTTGTAGGTTGTGATCATGTCCCCCCTTACTCTTCTGTCTTCTAGTGTCGTAAGGTGCATTTCGCGCAGCCTTTCCTCATAACTCATGCCTCTTAGTTCTGGGACTAGTCTAGTAGCATACCTTTGGACTTTTTCCAGCTTCGTCTTGTGCTTGACAAGGTACGGGCTCCATGCTGGGGCCGCATACTCCAGGATTGGTCTTGCATATGTGGTGTACAAGATTCTGAATGATTCCTTACACAGGTTCCTGAACGCCGTTCTGATGTTAGCCAGCCTCGCATATGCCGCAGACGTTATTCTCTTTATGTGTGTGTGTGTGTGTGTGTGTGTGTGTGTGAGTGTGAGTGTGTGTGTGTGTACTCACCTAATATTGTGAGTGTGCACACAATACGCACACACACACACACGAGTGTGTGTGTGTGTGAGTGTGTGTGTGTGTGTGTGTGTATAGTTCATGGGTCCGGTGAGTATGGCGAACCCGTCCAACACACTCAACTTCAGACTTAATTAAAATACTTGCAGGAATCAATCTTTCCCTCCCTCCTGACGGGCGGAGTGTCTGGAGATAAGGTCTTCAGAGATGTGGAGGGAGGGAGGGGCGAGGAGGCGGAGGAGAAAAAAAAACCCTAGAGCAGCAGCAGCAGCAGCAAACAAGTAAGGAACCCATAAGAAAGAAAAGCTGTTTACCTCCGACCTTGCTCCACCCGCCCACCATCCACACTTGTAAACACGGCCACACCAGCCTTTGCTTCACCTGCTTGTGTAGCGTGCGTGGCTGCGTCACGCTCAACGCCCAGTTACGCCATGGTGACGCCACACCAGGGAGAAGTTCCAATAGCCTGGACAGCGGGGAGTAATAGCATTAACCACAAATGATAAAGAGTGTGGTCTTACCGCCCATCGCCATCTACCGGCATGCTTGCTCCCTCCCCGGTCCCCCACACACACACAAAAGGAAGGTTGTGGTGGAGGCCGACTCCGTGCACAGTTTCAAATGTAGGTCTGATGGAGCTTCAGAAGCTCGTGAATCTGTACGGCCAGGAGATTGCCGGTTGAGAGGCGGGACCGAAGAGCCAAAGCTCAAACCCTTATAAGCACAACTAGGTGAGAAAAGATGAGTACAATGACGGAGCCTAGCACGACCTAAGTATCGTAACCTAATGATTATATATAATATATTATTATTATATATATATATACACACATTATGTGTATGCATATATAGCAATGGTAGCAAATGCGAAAACTTTTCGAATCATTACGGAGTACACAGTTATCACAGCCCATGTCTATAATATTTTACGCGTGTAAAATTTTTCATTTTATTAGTATTCAGAATATTACATATATTTGAATCAGTCCTACATAAGCTATACTAATATACTAAGCTATACTAACATAGTCCTACATAAACTAATATGCATGGAATGTAAGCAGTTGACAGCGACGCTCTTCCCCCAATTAAAAGATCTGAGCGACTGCGGACTACATGGCGGTTTTCCATCGTTTTTGGAAAGCCCGAGAAAATTGGCAGGTACATCGTGTACGGAGGTCAAACATGCTATCACTTTAATTAAATAGGTATTTTTACGTCCTTGGAAATTTAAAATATAATATTAATGTCCCTTTGTTGTGTTTTGTGTTACATTCCGAGACTAGGATGTGTCAGGATTGGTCTAAAAAACATGGTCGTTCCTTTTTCTGAGGTGGTCCCTGAGGCTGGATACAATTCTCGTGTTTTGTAAACACCAGGAGACCATCACCCACCTTCCCTTCGCTCCCATCATCATTCACTCTCTGCTCCTTCCTCTTCGCACTCCAATTCCTGTTACAAATGGCTCTCCCCCCCCCTCCTCCCCCTTTTTTACTACCACCATCATCGTTTTCTTTGCGGAGTGAGATCCAGCTGTTTGATGTAGTATTATTAAGGGCTGAACCACCTCCCCCCTCCTGTGTGTGTGTGTGTGTGTGTGTGTGTGTGTGTACTCACCTAGTGGTGGTCACCTAGTTGTCCTTGCGGGGGTTGAGCTTTGGGTTGGGCACAATTCCTTTCCACTGTCCCATCCCTAATCCTTATCCTGATCCTTTCAAAGTGTTTATAGTCGTATTGGCTTGGCGCTTCTCCCTGATAGCTCCCTTCTCTCTCTATCTCTCTATCTCTATCTCTATCTCTCTCTCATGTGAGAGAGAGAGAGAGTTTCCCAGCCTTTCACTGCAATAAACAAGACTCCAGCAGTGTAAACAGACAAATTAGGACATTGTGACCTGGAAGGTTTGCGAGACACGGTTGCCCTGGCGACAGTGGCCGTTGGTGCAGGAGGGAGAAGTCACCAGGGCGGAGGGGGAAGGTTAGGGAGAGGGATCACCACCCTTTAGAAGGGAGGGAAAAATAAAGAGAGCTCAGGATGGAGGGAAGGAGAAGGATCACCTTGGGGGACCCCCACGATGAGGGGGGGGGGGCAGGTCACCACGTGTGTACTCACTTAGTTGTGCTTGCGGGGGTTGAGCTCTGGCTCTTTGGTCCCGCCTCTCGGCTGTCAATCAATTAATGTACAGGTTCCTGAGCCTGTTGGGCTCTATCATATCTACACTTGAAACTGTGTATGGAGTCAGCCTCCACCACATCACTGCCTAATGCATTCCAGACACTAAAAAAGTTCTTTCTAATATCTCTGTGGCTCATTTGGGCACTTAGTTTCCACATGTGTGCCCTAGTGTGTGTGCCCCTTGTGTTAAATAGCCTGTCCTTATCTACCCTATCGATTCCCTTGAATCTTGAATGTGGTGATCATGTCCCCCCTCACTCTTCTATCTTCCAACGAAGTGAGGTTTAATTCCCGTAGTCTTTCCTCGTAGCTCATACCTCTCAGCTCGGGTACTAGTCTGTTGGCAAACCTTTGAACCTTTTCCAGTTTAGTCTTATGCTTGACTAGATATGAACTCCATGCTGGAGCCATGTGTGTATGTATGTATGTATGTATGTATGTATGTATGTATGTATGTATGTATGTATGTGTGTGTGTGTGTGTGTGTGGCGGGGGGGGGGGTTGTGCGCATCCAACACGCTATGATTTTTTTCCCCCAGTTAAGAGGGCAGAGGTCCCCCTTGTGTAGTTCATCGCACGTGAGATTTTGTTAAGTCTTCCTTGCTTCAATCTCCTCCCTTCCTTCCTTCCCTTCCCTTCCCTTCCCTTCCCCTTACCGCTTTTAATTCCGTTTTATTTTGCCCCGAGGGGCGAGTTTATTGGGCAGCGCCACTCATCCTGTGAGAAGACACACCGCCATAGCAGCATGTCCAACACTCCGCCAAATTGGAAGAAAACCCGCTGGGTTATTCATCCCAGCGGGTTTCCATAGCCGCCTTCCTTCCATATTTCACACCGTGCTTCCCTACGCTACCTTCCTACTGGTCGCCTAGTAATATCTGACCCCCCATGACACACTCATTTATCTTACATTTTCAGGTTTTCATTTTCTTGTTTTCAAAATTTTAAGGGCCGGTAAACAGTGTTTATACCCAGGCAGGAGCAAAGCGTGGGAATGATGGGAGGGGTTAGGCTATAACGAGGAGGGAGGGGGGTTGTAGGAGGGAGGGAGTGAGGGAAGGGGAGGAAAGGGGGGAGAAGGGAAAAAAGTAGCGAGCTTGGGCCTGAGAACTGTCAACTTGCCCACGCTACCTCTCACTTCCCCCCCTCCTTTCCCAGCGTTCACCCTCCCTTCCAACCGTTGTCAATGTTTGGGAAGGGAGGGAGGGAGGGGTGTGGAGCCTCAGTAGGCAGGGGGGGGGGGGGGTAGGTTTATGGCCAAGGTGGGTTTGCCGGGCTGGAAGCTCCAGAAGGGAGAGGGCGCCACGCTGAATATGGCTTGGTGGTGCTGGTCGCTGCTCTTCACGGCTCAACCTCTGGAGAGTTATTAAGGCCACCTCAAGTGCTTACTCACCAAGCAGATGAATACTTTTGACCCGGATAGCCTACAGGCAAGGTAAACTCTCAGTCTACATGCACTGAGAACCGGAGTACACCTGTGTGCATTCATCTCTTGTTTCGGGACCAAGGAGCCGAAGCTCAACCCCCCTGCTTGCACAACTAGGTGAGCATATGCAGCCCGTCCTCTCCAGTCAGCAGCAGTTTAGCGGTCACTAAACTTCTATACTATATAACCTAACCTGGGGGAGCCGGTCGGCCGAGCGGACAGCACGCTGGATTTGTGATCCTGTGGTCCTGGGTTCGATCCCAGGCGCCGGCGAGAAACAATGGGCAGAGTTTCTTTCACCCTATGCCCCTGTTACCTAGCAGTAAAATAGGTACCTGGGTGTTAGTCAGCTGTCACGGGCTGCTTCCTGGGGGTGGAGGCCTGGTCGAGGACCGGGCCGCGGGGACACTAAAAAGCCCCGAAATCATCTCAAGATAACCTCAAGATAACCCGGTTAGGTTAATAACGGGCCCTGTCGTAACGGGAAATCACGTCAATTTTGCCAGCCGCTATGATTTTCAGAACACCAGCTTACGGACTTAGGGGATTTGCACGTCAAAATGTGTTGTGCTATTCTAGGTTGAAACATGCCTGCTAAGTCTTACTAATGGCAGTTACTGAGGGCTGGCGTGGACACGGGCTGGCGCGCCCCGCTCCGGTTCACATGGTTGGTTGGCCAGACTCTGAAATGACGCCGGGTGTCTTTCAGTCAATTTCAGTGTGTTGGCCGGCTGGCTGCAGGCCGGGTGCGTGACTCCACCAGTCTGAGCGAGGCCGCGTTAGTCACCACGGCAGGGGTAGGGAGGGAGGAAGGGAGGGCCACGTGGGACAACCCGCCCACCTACCTATACCTCGGCCTTGCTCTACACCCACCTATACCTCGGCCTTGCTCTACACCCACCAATACCTCGGCCTTGCTCTACACCCACCTATACCTCGGCCTTGCTCTACACCCACCAACACCTCAGCCTTTCTACCAACCGACCTTACACACGCCTTTCTTTACACCTATACAAACTGTCGCTGGTGAAAGGTCGGAGAGCAACGGTCGCTCTCCTCTCAGGCGGAAGGCAAGGTTGGGGGGGGCTGGGGGGAGAGGCAGGCAGGCGTCGTGAAAATTGAATGCAGAATTGTGTATTGAAAGAACTGTTTTTTCCTGGAAAGAAATCCCTTCCTGGGAAGGCTTGGTCCCACTAGCGAGCAAGGTCACGCTAGCCGGCAGGATCACGCTAATGTCCTCCGAATCAATATTCAGGTTTCATTCTCATATTCTGAGGAGCTCCGAGGCCTCAGACAACCTCCACGGTCAGTTAATGGGGTTAATTCAATAATTACACGTGTCTGTCGCCGTGTAATTCAGTTGTTTTTTTAATTGTTAGCGTTTTCTGTATCTTTTTTTCGAAGCAGATGTCTCTGAACGGGCAGTTTAGTAGCCAACACGTACGTGTACACAGGGTGGGAAGGATGAGATAGTAAGTATTCGTAAGCGATCGAGAGGAGGGGGGGGGGTTAATGGGGGGCAAGCACACGAGGCTGACACACGAGGGAAGGCCCCCTGATGGCTGACACACGAGGGGAGGCCCCTGATGGCTGGCTGACACACGAGGGAAGGCCCCTGATGGCTGACACACGAGGGAAGGCCCCTGATGGCTGGCTGACACACGAGGGAAGGCCCCTGATGGCTGACACACGAGGGGAGGCCCCTGATGGCTGACACACGAGGGGAGGCCCCTGATGGCTGACACACGAGGGGAGGCCCCTGATGGCTGACACACGATTGAAGGCCCCCTGATGGCTGACACACGAGGGAAGGCCCCTGATGGCTGACACACGAGGGAAGGCCCCTGATGGCTAACACACGAGGGAAGGCCCCTGATGGCTGACACACGAGGGATGGCCCCTGATGGCTAACACACGAGGGGAGGCCCCTGATGGCTGGCTGACACACGAGGGAAGGCCCCTGATGGCTGACACACGAGGGATGGCCCCTGATGGCTAACACACGAGGGAAGGCCCCTGATGGCTGGCTGACACACGAGGGAAGGCCCCTGATGGCTGACACACGAGGGAAGGCCCCTGATGGCTGACACACGAGGGGAGGCCCCTGATGGCTGACACGAGGGGGAGGCCCCTGATGGCTGGCTGACACACGAGGGAAGGCCCCTGATGGCTGGCTGACACACGAGGGAAGGCCCCTGATGGCTGACACACGAGGGGAGGCCCCTGATGGCTGACACGAGGGGGAGGCCCCTGATGGCTGGCTGACACACGAGGGATGGCCCCTGATGGCTGGCTGACACACGAGGGAAGGCCCCTGATAGCTGACACACGAGGGAAGGCCCCTGATGGCTGACACACGAGAGGGGACGTCCTGGCGGCAAGACATGCTAGTGTCAAAAGTTCCACAAGTGTTAATTAGTTCCCGTCTAGTGAACAGGGAGCAGGCGAATAGGGAGTCTTCGCCCTGTCGGTGACTTAGTTGTCTCTCGTCAAGTAGCAGCCGGCAGGTCAGCTTCCCGCGTGGTAACCTCTGCCAGCGGCAGAACAAACACGCAGCCCTCGACACAAAGAGGGCGGGCGCCCCCGATAAGATTTATGTTATACGTGTGTTCTTAGGTCGGTGAAAGAGACGAGGAGGAAAATGGCAGTCATTACGCAGCGGGCACCCTCGCCAACGTCAACAACTTACGTCATCGATGTTTTGTGACGTCAGGCGGGAAACTTGCCGCCCAAGGACACAAGGTTCGAGCCTAATTATTAGGACATTTGTCGGCGGGAGCGAGTTGATGGGAACTCTGAAGTAAATTTGGGGGTCTCATTGGTTTCTGGTTATTGCATAGGTTTCTTTGTTATGGTGACATGTTCCATTAACCGTTGCAGAGTTTGGGTCGATATTGATTGAAATTGAATTAAGTTTATTGAGGTAAAATACACACAAAGGGATGAGGTAGCTCAAGCTATTCTCACCCCGTTCAGTACATCGTGTTAATAAATACATAGACACACATCGATATTGATTAGGCTATTGGATGAGGGAAAGAATAATTATCGTTCAGGCAACCCGTCCTCGACTCAAGTCCATTACATTCAGCGGTCGACCCCACAGACGCATGCATAAATTTTAACATGCTGTTCATTCAAAACGGGAATTTTCTCAAGTATAAATTAATATTGTAGTATATTAGCATATTGTGTATATATAGGCATAAGATAGGTTAGGTTAGGTCAGGTGTTTAGGTTCTGTTGGCGATTATTTGTATTTGTAGTACGTGGGTGAAGCATTTATAGCGTTGTGGTTCGAACAAAATTCGTCAGTGAAGCACTTGTTCCAGATATGTTCGAACGTCAGTAGTTGTGAGTCGTGTGTAAACCGCTTTTCATTCATAAACAGGGGGTTTGGCGGGTGCATGGAATCACTTTTGGATCTTTGTTTGGAGGACGGGCTGCGTTGTGTATATATCTCTGGAAGAGGCTTTGATCATGTCGCTCGCTGTAACAGCTCACGCAGCGATCTTTTACGTCTCGCTTATTTTCCAATCTGGGGAATTCCCTCTTGTCGTTCCGGTTAAAAATCAGCTCGTCCTCGCATACAAAGAGCCAAGCTCGTTAATCCAGCCGCCAAATCCCCTGTTTATGAATGAAAAGCGGTTTACACACGACTTGCAACTGATGGCGTCCGAACACTTCCGGAACTAATGCTTCACCCACGTACTTCAAATACAGATAATCACCAACAGAACCTAAACATCTAACCTAACCTACGCCTATACATACAAATGTTATGTATAATATTAATTTACATATGAAAACAAACCCATTTTAAATACATTATGTTAAAATTGATGAATACGCGTGGGAAGGACGGCCGCTGCTTTAAACAGCCTAGTGTGAGGACAGGTTGTAAAAATTTATCCGTCATACTGAAGCCTCCTTTATTACCCTTTATTACCTCCCCCCCCCCCTTTTTATTCCTCACTTTGCCTGAGTTGAGACACAATGTTCCTCACCGGCCTCCATGTTCCCCTCACTCGACACTCCTCTTGCGGGTGAGTGCTCTCCACCTCCACCCCCTCTCATCACATATCTGTGTACTCTAACATTTTTGCTTGCTCGCTCACTCTCCGGCTCTTCCCCCTCCCTCTGCCCAAGGCGACAGAGGGAGTGTGGGCGGAGAGAGTAGGAACGAGAGTGCGCGGTGGTGGAGCCCGCACACTGCATCGCCGCTAACAAAAGCCAACTCAAGAGAAATGACCCACGTAACTTGAGCACCGTGTGTGTGTGTGTGTGTGTGTGTGTGTGTGTTGGTGAAGGGCAGGCTGCTGGAGGTGTGTGTGTTGGAGAAGGGCAGGCTGCAGGTGTGTGTATTGGAGAAGGGCAGGCTGGAAGTGTGTGTGTTGGAGAAGGGCAGGCTGGAGGTGTGTGTGTTGGAGAAGGGCAGGCTGGAGGTGTGTGTGTTGGAGAAGGGCAGGCTGGAGGTGTGTGTGTGTGTCGGGGAAGAGCAGGCTGGAGGTGTGTGTGTGTTGGAGAAGGGCAGGCTGGAGGTGTGTGTGTGTTGGAGAAGGGCAGGCTGGAGGTGTGTGTGTGTTGGAGAAGGGCAGGCTGGAGGTGTGTGTGTGTTGGAGAAGGGCAGGCTGGAGGTGTGTGTGTGTTGGAGAAGGGCAGGCTGGAGGTGTGTGTGTGTTGGAGAAGGGCAGGCTGGAGGTGTGTGTGTGTTGGAGAAGGGCAGGCTGGAGGTGTGTGTGTGTTGGAGAAGGGCAGGCTGCAGGTGTGTGTGTGTGTTGGAGAAGGGCAGGCTGGAGGTGTGTGTTGGTGAAGAGCAGGCTGGAGGTGTGTGTGTGTCGGGGAAGGGCAGGCTGGAGGTGTGTGTGTGTTGGAGAAGGGCAGGCTGGAGGTGTGTGTGTGTTGGAGAAGGGCAGGCTGGAGGTGTGTGTTGGTGAAGGGCAGGCTGGAGGTGTGTGTTGGAGAAGGGCAGGCTGGAGGTGTGTGTCGGGGAAGGGCAGGCTGGAGGTGTGTGTGTGTTGGAGAAGGGCAGGCTGGAGGTGTGTGTGTGTTGGAGAAGGGCAGGCTGGAGGTGTGTGTGTGTTGGAGAAGGGCAGGCTGGAGGTGTGTGTGTGTTGGAGAAGGGCAGGCTGGAGGTGTGTGTTGGTGAAGGGCAGGCTGGAGGTGTGTGTTGGAGAAGGGCAGGCTGGAGGTGTGTGTCGGGGAAGGGCAGGCTGGAGGTGTGTGTGTGTTGGAGAAGGGCAGGCTGGAGGTGTGTGTGTGTTGGAGAAGGGCAGGCTGGAGGTGTGTGTGTGTTGGAGAAGGGCAGGCTGGAGGTGTGTGTGTGTTGGTGAAGGGCAGGCTGGAGGTGTGTGTTGGTGAAGGGCAGGCTGGAGGTGTGTGTTGGTGAAGGGCAGGCTGGAGGTGTGTGTTGGAGAAGGGCAGGCTTGAGGTGTGTGTGTGTTGGTGAAGGGCAGGCTGCTGGAGGTGTGTGTGTGTTGGAGAAGGGCAGGCTGGAGGTGTGTGTGTGTTGGTGAAGGGCAGGCTGCTGGAGGTGTGTGTGTGTTGGAGAAGGGCAGGCTGGAGGTGTGTGTGTTGGAGAAGGGCAGGCTGGAGGTGTGTGTTGGTGAAGGGCAGGCTGGAGGTGTGTGTTGGTGAAGGGCAGGCTGGAGGTGTGTGTGTGTTGGAGAAGGGCAGGCTGGAGGTGTGTGTGTTGGTGAAGGGCAGGCTGCTGGAGGTGTGTGTCGGGGAAGGGCAGGCTGGAGGTGTGTGTGTTGGGGAAGGGCAGGCTGGAGGTGTGTGTTGGAGAAGGGCAGGCTGGAGGTGTGTGTCGGGGAAGAGCAGGCTGGAGGTGTGTGTGTCGGGGAAGAGCAGTGGGCGCACAAGGTAGCTCCAGCGGCCGGTGTTTGTTTATTTTACCAAGACTTTCAAATGGGGTCTTTCAAGGCTTTACACCGCTACACATTCTTAAGTGTTCGCCTTCAAGAGTTCGTACGTCTTAAGAAAGCCACTTACCTTCTCAGTCCCTGGCCTGCAAAGTGCCCATTGCTCCACTTACCTGTGGAGAAAACGAGAATTATCGTTAATTTCACTATGATAATGTCTCAAAGCTCTTGATATATATTCGCATTGCTAGGCCTATTTTATGGTAGGCCTAGCAATGCTAATAGAATACTAATGCAATAAAACCAAATACCATAGAATAGCGAGGCACACTATAGGCCTTATCGCTCTTCTCGAGCAAGAAGTCAATATAGTTGGGGGAGGCGGATCTACCACAGCGAGTAGGGTCTACGACTTGAGACAATTTTCCACCTGTATACCTCAGCGCCATGCATTAATGTTGAAAGCTAACATCAGACGCACCGACCGACGCACACAGGCGCCTGACGGAGCTAAGGAAGGTATATCTTGAGATGATTTCGGGGCTTTTTAGTGTCCCCGCGGCCCAGTCCTCGACCAGGCCTCCACCCCCAGAAAGCAGCCCGTGACAACTGACTAACACCCAGGTACCTATTTTACTGCTAGGTAACAGGGGAATAGGGTGAAAGAAACTTTTACCCATTGTTTCTCGCCGGCGTCTGGGATCGAACCCAGGACCACAGGATCACAAGTCCAGTGTGCTGTCCGCTCGGCCGACCGGCTCCCCATCAGCAAAGACGACGGTAGACGACAAAAATCGGCCCAAACACTTCCTAAATATTTTGCTGATGATACAAAGGGTGATGAGAACAGCTGCAACAGAGGGGGTGTTGACACCCTGCAAAGTGGCCTTCGTAATCGCTGTCGGGGAAAAAAGTTTAACTTGTGAGGATAGAGGAGAGGGATTGGGCGGCCCACATAGTTGCAGGGAATGAAAGGGGAGATGAGAACGGGTGGATAGATAGCCTTGAGGAACAAAGGGGTCATTCCAAAGGGTTACTTCAAAGGGCGCCTGACAGCTGAGTGGACAGCGCTTCGGATTCGTAGTCCTGAGGTTCCTGGTTCGATTCCCAGGTGGGGGGGGGGGAGACAAATTGGCAAAATGTTTCTTTCACCCTCATGCTCTTGTTCATCTAGCAGTAAAATAGGTACCTGGGAGTTAGTCAGCTGTCACGGGCTGCTTCCTGGGGGTGGAGGCCTGGTCGAGGACCGGGCCGCGGGGACACTAAAGCCCCGAAATCATCTCAAGATAACCTCAATGTTAGGGAGGGCACTAAGAGGGTACGCGGATGCCAGAAGATGTGGGAATGGGTTGGCTGAGAACTGGTTGAATCGAACTCTTGCAAACTTTTAAATATAAATATTAGATAATCGAGAATTACCACTGCCGTGAAACTACAAAACAAATCGACTTACGGGGGTGAGGAACGATTGACTTTGCAACTAGCACACCCAAGGGGGACTACACTAGATAAAAAAAAGTATTTCACACAAGACACACACACACACACACACACACACACACACACACACACACACACACACACACACACACACACACACACACACACACACACACACACACACACACACACACACACACCCACACACACACAGGTGGGGGAGAGGCAGTAACAAAGGAAACATTTACAAACTTAAACACGGATTGTGCTTGTATAAGAACAAGCCACGCCTCCCCCTCCCCATACTACTACAAGCCCCTGCCCCCCCCCCCCCCCCTCACCCCACTTGTCTGCTTCCTTCCTCCTGCTCTGCGCGCCGCAGACACCTCTGCGCTAGTAATCAACATCTGCATCCTTTATACGAGACAAAGTATGCGCGCGCATCCGGGGGACCAACAGGGCGCCGTGACCTCTCCTAATGGCGGAAATCTTATCGTTATGTATGGCGGCGGCAGCTGTAAACCCGGGCTAAGTACTCGGCAGCTGCAGCGGGACAGCTGTTGTCCACCTGGTGGAGGCCGCCAGGTGGTGGTAGTGGTGGTAGTAGTGGTGGTGGTGGTAGGGTTGGTGGCTGGTCTAAAGCAGCCAGGTGGTGGTAGTAGTGGTGGTGGTGGTAGGGTTGGTGGCTGGTCTAAAGCAGCCAGGTGGTGGTAGTAGTGGTGGTGGTGGTAGGGTTGGTGGCTGGTCTAAAGCAGCCAGGTGGTGGTAGTAGTGGTGGTGGTGGTAGGGTTGGTGGCTGGTCTAAAGCAGCCAGGTGGTGGTGGGCGTGTCTTGTTCCCCTGGTTTATATTAATCCACCTCCCGGTGAAGAAGCATCCACTCTCATCCACACTTATCCACTCAGCCATCCCCGTTGACGTGGTTGGCCACCTAGAATCATCCATCCCTGCGCGACCCTACCATAACTAACCTTACGGGGCTATTCATGCCCGTGCCACCTCTTGGGTGGATTAATCTTTTATCAATCATAACTAACCCCCTCCCCCCCTCAGCCCATCCCACACTAACTGTCCAATGTATCTCCACATTTTAAAATGTGGAGAGGGTTAATTAAGGGGATTAGCATTGTTTCCCCTTCAGAATACGACACTGACACCGGGGGGGACGCCTCAGATCATCTCTTAATCCAAAAAATTTAAGATAATTAAATTATTAAAGAATAAGTAAATAATTAACAATTAACATTAAATATTGTATAATATAAATTGATATAATAAATAAATATAAATATGATATAATAAATAATTAAATATAAATTGAATAATAATAATTGAACTCTTTATTTTAGAAAAATAACTTTAGATAAGTAGATCCTGTTTCTTGTGAATTTATACTAATTCCCGTTTTCTAATTCCAGGTGCGAGAAATGGCAGCATACGCACTGAGCGGTAACGTAAAGTAGCCTTAAGAATCGTTATGAATAAAGGTTGTTATCCCTCGGCAAAAGGATATAGAGAACTACCTTCTTTTTTATAACGGGAGAATAAAGGAGAATATATAAGCTCTATTGGCTCTTGTGCTCCTGTTTATATCCACTCAAACTCATTCATATATGTATGTGTATCTTTCACCCGCGACAAGCTAGGGGCCAGATTCACGAAGCAGTTACGCAAGTACTTACGAACGTGTACACCTCAGCGGCTCGTATTTGGGAGGTTTATCCGAGCTCCGTTATGCAATGGCTTATTTGCATTATTGTGCCGTTTATTGGTTGTTGCAGTGTTGGGGGGCTGGGGGTGTGCTGGTGCCTGTGTGGCGTGGGTACTCTTCGCTTTGCTGGTTCTGGTACAGATTCGGCTACTCGAAACAAGTTCCAAGTAGCACAGGCTATGGTGAGCCCGTAGTGGACTCACCTGGCACAAGAGCGGGGCTGTGTATGCTTTCCCCTCTCTTCCGTCTTTTTGAAGCTTCTTTCACTCGCCTCTTTAACTTTTCTAAAGTCTGGGGAGGCGCAGTATCAAAGGCTTTGCTGAAGTCAAGTAAAGAATGTCGCAATTCTTCCCGCTGTCAACTGCTTGAATTGTTCTGGGAAAGAATGCGAGTAGATTTGTTAAACACAAGCGGCCGGCCCTTGGTAAACCATGTTAATTGTGTCTCCTGGTGTTAATACATGCTTTTCAAGATGTAAACTAATGGTTTTTGTGATGCATTCGTCTTAAGGGGGCCGGACGTTCTCAACTATATAGGCCTTCTGCAGTTACCTTTGTTCTTATGTTCTTATCTTCTTATCTTCAAACACTCAAATGTTGTATACGCTCCACATTGTATATGTTCCAACATTTTCTAATGGATCAATGCTCAAGTATACACAGGATAAAACTTATTTTTTTTAAAGGGACATTTTCACAAATTCAAATTCTAATGAAAAATAGAAAATTTCTCCAATTTATAATTTAAATCATTATGGGTTCAGAATGATATAAAGTTCATTGTCTTAAAATATTGTTTTAGAGTATAGGTTACTGTAAAAAAAAAGTCAATGTGGCCTTCAAAATATGCATAATTTTTTAGACAAAAATGTTATAACTTATAATAATTTATTATATGTTATAAAGTTATGGGTTTATGAATAAACGTAACCAATGAAACCTTAGAACTAAAAACTTTGCACATAATATGTGAAAATGGTGAGAATCGTTCAAAAATTGGCTTTTCTCGTAATGCATAATTGTAATTATTAATGTAATGCGTAATGCATATTCGTAATTCTCGTAATGCATAACCATTCTTACGTCTCAAAGTTGAAATGCTAGTTTGAGAGATAATTGAAGTTGAAGATGTAGACAATGAATAATGGTAGTTCTAATTTATGAATGTTCTTGTATGTTTTGATAAACATTACTTGTCATTCGTGCTCTTAATACGTGAAAGTTGAAGATCAAAATGTGTTGAAATAAAGTAAAGCCAAAATAACTCGGAATAAAAATACTGATAAGCATAATGGGTTAAATAAGGGTAATAAATATACTTTACAAGACCCCCGCATCTGGTCCCCATTAATCAATGCAACCTAAAGAGACAAATGGAGTTTGAAATATGTAGATTTTTCGGCCAAAAAATTAAATAAAAAGTAAGTCAACTTCTACCACCTGTGGCTGATTAACTTGTTGATATTAACTATATCGTTCAAACTTCAAATACCTAGTGATGTATGTATGTATTTTCCAAGATGTAGAAGCTACAATAGAAACAAAAATTATAAACAAAGAACAAAAAAATAGATCCCCCTAAAAAAAATGGTGGAAGTAACATATATTAGCATAGGGCATATGATATTTATATTTATATAGCATATTTATATGATATATAACAACCCAGCATAATAACATAGTTATAATTATTCGTGTTATTATGTAATACTCAGCAATAATTGAAAGACATGAGCTGCATGTCCACACCTTTTGGACCCTCCTTACTTCTTGAGGTTAACTTGAGGTTATCTTGAGATGATTTCGGGGCTTTTTAGTGTCCCCGCGGCCCGGTCCTCGACCAGACCTCCACCCCCAGGAAGCAGCCCGTGACAGCTGACTAACTCCCAGGTACCTATTTACTGCTAGGTAATAGGGGCATTCAGGGTGAAAGAAACTTTGCCCATTTGTTTCTGCCTCGTGCGGGAATCGAACCCGCGCCACAGAATTACGAGTCCTGCGCGCTATCCACCAGGCTACGAGGCCCCTATTCTTCTTAATTCTATTCTATTCTTCTTAAGAGACAGAGAGACATCTTAACGTATGAGTGAGCCAAGTACTAAGAGTGCTTTTCAATCTTTATCTTTGCGTTCGTTAGCAATAGTATTTTCTCAGACGACCAGAGTCTGGGTTCCTACAAGCCCCCCCCCCCTCCCACTTCCTCCCCTGGGGACTATATATAAACTTATATAACTAAATACGACGAAAAATAGAATGAAGAAATCACTGCATTAACTAGCGAGGTTAGGGAGCTGCTGTTCGACCCTGTAAGCAGAACTAGGCAAGTACGGGACCAAAGAGCTAAAGCCCAACCCCCGCAACACTCAACTAGGTGAGTACACACGTTTCATTTCTAGCGGTGGTAATAACAATAGGGGGCGGGGGGGGGGAGGGGTGTTGGGGGAAGTTATCAGTCGAGGGGCTCCAGCGAGGCACTTCTCTGATACGAGGCACTCTGGCAGGTCAATGTGCCAACGGTATGATAATAATAATCAATATGGGCCAACGAACCAACAACGCTGACAACGTCACGAACCCTTACCTAGTAGGGTGCCTGTAGGAGGGGGGGGGGCTTCTGCTCTCCAAGCCCGGTCCGACCAGGCTTATTTCAAGGTAACTTTGATCCATCAGGCTGTTGTTTGCAGCGACCCCTTCCCCCACCCCACCCCCTAGACACATATTCACTACGACCTACTTGACCCGAGACTTCCTGTAGACTTTTTCCCAATTGTCTCTTAAAAAACATCCACTTTTGTTCTGGAATTGCTTTTGTTTACAATGGTGAGAAAGCCACCAGCCGTCCACCCTATCTGTCAAAAGCCCATTATAAGGTAAACTGAATTAATTCACCACTAGGTAGCGTGCCTATTAGACGTTAAACTCCCCCTTTATAATGTACAAAAAATATTTAATTTTCTCCGCCATATATTATCATTGATTTGAAAACCGAGAATTATCGCAGTTAAAAAAAAAAATGTTTTATTCCCTCTTTATGTCTTCCTTTCTCCATTGCGAGTCTTGTAATCTCGTGGCTCTCCTCGCCTCGTTAATTTCCAAGACGTGCTTCCGTTAATTCATTCACATAAACGGCTTGTGCATGCAAAACAAACGGCTAGGCTGATATTAAATGCAATTTCCGCTTTAGTTTCACGCTCCTCTGGACGTTTGTTAATTTTTGCGTTTTGAACCTTGATATTTGACTTTTTTGGGGGAAAAAATGCATTCAGCTGGCGTCAATTTTCTTGTGTGGTCCTTGGCTCGTGCTAGGCTATTTGTTTGATACGTTCAGGTGGTGCTAGGCTATCTATTGGGGGCGTTCAGGTGGTACTAGGCTATCTATTGGGGGCGTTTAGATGGTGCTAGGCTATCTATTGGGGGCGTTCAGGTGGTGCTAGGCTATCTATTGGGGGCGTTCAGGTGGTACTAGGCTATCTATTGGGGGCGTTTAGGTGGTGCTAGGCTATCTATTGGGGGCGTTCAGGTGGTGCTAGGCTATCTATTGGAGGCGTTCAGGTGGTACTAGGCTATCTATTGGGGGCGTTTAGATGGTGCTAGGCTATCTATTAGGGGCGTTCAGGTGATGAGTGACTGGGAACGCCAGCCCTTCCTGCACCCGGATGCTATGCTCTGTCCAGCGTGGAAAATTAATCCATTAATTTAACTATAAATGAGCAATCTCACTCGTTCAAAGGTGTAAGGGTCTCCAGGACCGTCGGAGCGTGGTGTCAGAGGCGGATCGCAGGAGCTAAAGCTTGTTTCGTACCCAAGAGATGAGTGAACAAACACCCAGCGAAATATTTGAGCTGGCAAAGCCTCACAACGGTGACCCAGGAATGCGATCTCGCTCTCCACTGGAGGTTTTTGTTTGGGTGGGAAGGTTCACGCTTCTGGCGGGGGAATTCTTGCTCTTTTGGTGGGAATTTTCACGCTTATTGGGGAAATTTGAAACCTTGTTGCAGGCAATTTTCAGAACGAGAGCCTCGTGGTTTTTGTCGAAGTTCAGTGCCGTTAATGGGATCATTTTACTTTTAGCGGGAGTTTCAAGCGTTTCACACTTTTGGCGGGAACTACCGTGTACTTTTTTGGCGCGAACCTTGCACGCACAAGCACCCACACGTAGCTTTTTGGCCGCAATTTCCCTCCTTCACTTTTGGCGGGAGTTAGGCGCCCTGTATTTAGTGCCAATGGAACATCATTATTTCGGCATTTTCACGAAGTTTGTGGCGCCGAGTGTCTAATTTTACGAAATCTGAGCAAGTGTATGTTTTACTCCCCGTGTGCTTGTTGCTAGCAAGGAAGACTTACTGGGCTGCAAAAGATGACGATTAGATTCATTGCGATACCTTTTTCTTTTCAATTTGATGATGTCCGCGCGATTGATATTCTCACCTCCCTCGTAGGGGCCTCGTAGCCTGGTGGATAGCGCGCAGGACTCGTAATTCTGTGGCGCGGGTTCGATTCCCGCACGAGGCAGAAACAAATGGGCAAAGTTTCTTTCACCCTGAATGCCCCTGTTACCTAGCAGTAAATAGGTACCTGGGAGTTAGTCAGCTGTCACGGGCTGCTTCCTGGGGGTGGAGGCCTGGTCGAGGACCGGGCCGCGGGGACACTAAAGCCCCGAAATCATCTCAAGATAACCTCAAGTCCCTTCCTCTCTCTTCCTCTCTCTTCCTCTCTCTTCCTCTCCCTACGTCTCTCTTCCTCTCCCTGCGTCTCTCTTCCTCTCCCTACCTCAATATTACACCCCCTACCACGTCCCTTTGTCATGTTAATACTGCTCCCAATCTCCGCCTTAGCACATTTTCCACTTATGATGTGGGAAATGTGCCCCCCCCCCCCCCCCCACCACCACCACCATTCCATAGCGTGTCTATGTTGTTGTTGTTATAGATTCAGCTACTCGGAACACGTTCCAAGTAGCACGGGCTATGATGAGCCCGTAGTGGACTTACCTGCCACAGGAGCAGTGCGAGCGTGTCTTATGTATGCTCCCCATATTAAGAGTCTAACAGTGGGTGAACAAATCCACAAGGGCCGTGACGAGGATTCGAACCTGCGTCTAACAGTGGGTGCTTCTAACTACTCCCTCTTCCTTTTCCCCCTCCCACAAGGACGCTAACAAGAGAGGGTTTTGCAGGCTCTCAATAATAGCAAAGGCTAATGGGATGTGAGAGAGTGGCAAGGGGGGGGGAGGGGGGGAGTAATAGCTTAATAATAGTCTCTGAATTGGAAAGTATTTTTGTCATTACGAAACATAATTCACTGTTAGCAGTTTGGGGTATTTCCGGTATTTTTTCGTAACTAGTACAGCAGACTTAATGAGCGTCACTGTCGGGTGAACGAGCCAATTAGCCAGTGACCCCTCCCCCCCCCCTCGCCCCCTCGTCTATATGGCGCCAGGTGAGCGAAACAATTAGGACTGACCCTCCCCCTTCCCCCCTCCCCCCTTCCCCCCTCCCCCTTCCCGTCATCTATACGACAACGCCGCCCTGTCACGTTGATCCTCTCTCCGCACCGCTCCCGTGCCAGGAAAGTCCACTACGGGCTCACCATAGCCCGTGCTACTTGCCCGGCTCCAGTGCCAGGTACGTTACGGGCTCACCATAGCCCGTGCTGAATCTATAACAACAACAGCCACGTTGGTGGTGACACGAGGCTGTGTGCGGATTGTACCACTGGCATGGTGGAACAAGAGACCCGACCTGCGCACAGTTGATGCTGGTATTACCATCATCTAACGACTGTAACCATCCAAGGGGCGCACTAACGGGGCTGCGAGTCTTGGGTCAGACATCCAGCAGCAGGGCCCGATAGTCTGGAAGAGGCCTAGTTAGAGACCGGGCCGCGGGGACGTTGAGCGGCGGAAGGTATTAGGAATACAGAGAACATATTCGGCGGACCCGACCTGCTGGGACAGCTTGTGCTAAAACTGCGCCTCTTATGCCGCCCAAACTACTCTGGGACAGGATTCAAATTGTTCCAGATTATTGTTATAAACAATACAGACAGACAGACAGTCTTCACAAACAAACAAACAAACTCCAAATGTTCGCCAAGCTGGCCAGCCCCCCCTCCCCCTCCCCCCATGAATGAATACAAATTGCTTTAAAAACGACGCTGTTGATGACGTTGAACTTTTCTGGAACAATGGTTCGCTCACGTCCTCTGCAATAATTAAAGTAACGAAATACATGACCATAGAGTGATACTTCACAACATGCAGCAGCAGTAGCAGCAGCAGTAGCAGCAGCAGCAGCAGCAGCAGTAGCAGCAGCAGTAGTATAGTCATCCATCAGTGTCAGGAGACTATGGAGTGACGCTCTGGTTGTCGGTCTGGAGTGGCTGGCCTCTCCAGGGCCAGGGTAGGTTGATACGCGGGGAGAAGCTGTCACCCATGTAGCAGGTCCTCCTCCCCCCCCCCCCCCCTCTCCACGGCGCCGAAAGTCTCCAATGGAAAGGCAAACGCCAATACGATTGGTTCCAGCGCCGTCTCAGGAACTGTCAGACCGAGGGTGAAGGCAACAACGAACTGCCTTAAGAGGCTCCAGCTCCGGAGGTTACCTCTATGTGGGTAAGACATGAGGAGGTCAATAAGGTCAAATAAGGTCAAATAAGGTCAAAACTGTGAAATCAGAACTTGGAGTTCATGGAGTTGGGCGTAATATCCGTGAATATTCCGTTGAAGAATAGACATCGACAAGAAGAGAAAGGACAGCAACAGAGAACAATGAAATAACAGGTAAAGTAGACCGATGGATATTTCATTTTGTCAAACAAAGCGCAAAGAGTAACAATGAAAAAAACAAACAAAAGTTGGAGCATAATTGAAATATCAGAAATATCAAAAAATATCAGAAATATGTGTGCCTCAGGGCACATTCCTTCCACCACTGCCTTTCCTTATTCTCAAGTGTCGTATAGACAGAAATACAAGTCACAACTTCACGTTATCTTTTGCAGACGCAAATATCCGCATGAAAATTACTTCTGTAGAAGACATTGAAGGATTATAAGCTGATATTAATCAAGTTTTCGACTGGGAAGCAGAAAATAACATTTAACATTGATCAATTCCAGGTCCATGGGTATCACACAAATTATGACCTTAAATAAAATGCTGGGTACAAAACACAATCAAAATCTACACAACAGGAAAGCAAAATATATAAGGATCTGGGAAATATCTGATGATCTAACGTTTAGGAGGCGATGAGTCACAATAACGTGGCTAAAGTAAGTTCTCACAATCAACTTTAGAATGGTCCAGGACGGGCCGAAACGTCGTCGTCCCTTCACCTTCTAGTGTGTGGTGGTCTGGTCAACTAACGTTTAGGAAGCGTAAACTACAAAATAAAGCATCAGCAACAATAGGATTTATTTAAAGTAGGAAAATTCGCCGAAATGGACAGAATCCAGAGAACATATTCGACAGACACGATAGAATACACACAGAGATCACACTAACGTGATGCATCAAATGAACAAATCCACAAGTCGATTACAAGTCCAGGATTCTTCCGGACGCAGGTTCGAATCCTCGTCACGGCCCTTGTGGATTTGTTCATACGATAAAATACCTTAACTATTGGAAAATGAAAAATCTCAAAATGTACCTGTCTAAAATGAGACGAAATAGATATCAAATAATATGTATTAAGTCAAGTCACACCTGGTCCCGGGTCGGGTTTGGAGAGTATAAGAACTCCTAGAGCCTCATCCAGGTAACTTCAAGTTCACTACTCTTCACAAATCTACGAACACTGTGGCCAAGTAGTTTTAAAACATATATCGCTCGAGTGATCAGAGAGCCCCTAATTACAGATCATTAAACAACAGCATTGCCACCTCCCCTAATCACCACCACCACCACCAGCAACACTACCCCCTCCACCAGCACCATTCTCGCCGACGTAAGCAAGCTAAAGCAACACCCCATAATATCCTTGACCACCGTCACGCAAGGTCTGACCAACATACCAGCGAAGCCAGTAGTCAGCAGCGCTGCCAGCGTCAGCAGCAACCATGACTTGCAGAGTGGCACCGGTTCACCGCTACCACCAGCTACACCACCAGCTACACCACCACCACCACCAGCTACACCACCACCACCACCAGCTACACCACCACCACCACCACCAGCTACACCACCACCAGCTACACCACAACCACCACCACCACCGCCGCCAAAACAGTCAACTTATGAGGCAACTGGTACAACAAAGCTAGTATGCGGGGGCATAAAGAGTTATACGTCAGTTAGGTAAGCACCGCACTTCCGGACGTTGCACAAACGGCATCATTAACACCTCCACCAAGACTGCTTAACATCAGCGACGTGCAAATGCCGTCCGTACCTTGGCGGGAGGCGCGCCGCACCCGGGAGTGAGCACCACGACCAGCAGGAGGGAGGGAGGGCTGTGTGGTCATTCTCTCCACCTCCTGGTCATGTTGGAGTCATTATTAAACAGCGGTGACTCTCTCTCTCGGGGCTGTCAGGTATCGACGCCTCACCACAAGCTCGCGCGCCTCGCCAGCCGCCGCTCCTGCTGGCGCCCTCCTCGCTACAGCTCGTCCTCATCAATGACGGCCAGAAGTGCGTTAATCCAGCCGCCAGACCTCCTGTGTGTGTCTTCCTCCAATCACAATGAGTCACATACGGACTTACACTTAGATAAGTCAAGTGTTTGACGTAAACAGGAGATAACCGACATGATGAATCTTACACATGTTTTATTATTAAAAAAATCTAACATAAAAATCGGTATTATTATATATTGTGGGTTTATGCATAGTTATGTCTAAAGAGTCACGTAAGGTCTTCTGGCTACGGTCATTTAGCAAATGTTTATACTACAAAGTGAACGAAGCACGTTTCGAGTCGGAGCTTCGAGCGTAGTCAAGTTGGCCATAACAGTCAAAATGCTGACTTGTGTAGATTTTAATCATTCCGTATTTGACTTTCCCGTTGCGACCCCATCGGCTCTTTATTACGATGCTGGGCTGGTCTATGATTGCGTTCCAACTGCAGATTGAACGAGCACAACCGGAGATGGGTTCGGGAGCATCGACCCCCAGTACCTTTTGAAACCAGAAATGCAAAATTCGAGCAGCTTGGGTCAAGCACTGGTAAAACTTTTAGTGAAACATGCAGATTGAAACATCAAACTTCAAGTAAAACCTATTCCTCTCCCACAGTTTATTCTTCTCCTCTCCCCACTAACCTCCCCTCTCCCATGAGGGGTGATTTTATCTGAATTTTCTTGATTGATTGATTCATTCATTCACCTCATGAGCTTGAAGCGATTCTTCATTAGTGCCTCAAAGATGATTCAAATCATGGTCTGCCTTGTAAAGCAGCGTCAATCTCCAAGTCTGAGTGACTAGGGGGCAAGTCAGATTACTGGTCTGAGTGCTTCGTGAGCCAGGTTCGAGGGCTTCATTTAGGATCATGGAGCTTCGAGAGAGACATAGGGAACCTGTGTGGATCAGGAGGAAGGTCCCCCCAGCTCAGGCGTCGTGCGGGTGCATATTATCCAGCCCCACACCCGGCCCCACACCCGGCCCCACACCGGTGCCTGCGCTTGTATAAGGATCCAGCGGCCTTTTGTGTCCGGATATCAGAGTGCGGCGAAGCACATACTCAAATTAACGCACAGTTGGACGAAGTAATTGTGTTTACAATTGTGGTGGGAAGAAGTTCTTCCCGTTTTCTCGAGTTTCGTTTTATTATGAAATCTGATATTTTTTTAACCTTATTTCTAGATGATTACAGGAATGATTTACGAATAATTATATATACTGTAGATTATAGGATATATATATGGCACACGTGTACTCACCTAGTTGTGTTTGCGGGGGTTGAGCTCTGGCTCTTTGGTCCCGCCTCTCAACCGTCAATCAACAGGTGTACAGATTCCTGAGCCTATTGGGCTCTATCATATCTACACTTGAAACTGTATATGGAGTGTGTCTGTGTGTGTTTGTAATTACCTAAGCGTAGTTACAGAATTAGAGCTATGCCTGTGGTGTCCCGTCTTCCTAGTACTCTGTCAAATGATGTTTTGAAACTACTGTGTGTGTGTGTGCGCGCGCGAGCACACCTACACTAGTTATTTTTACTCCCTGTCACTCAAGCACACTACAGACGTAGTTTACTGATCTTCTACATTGATATGCACAATGTCGGGAATATTAAGTAAAAAAAATCCTTGTCATCTGTGATTCATTCGTCAAGGGCTGCGAGCAGCGTCGTCAAAAACCCTGGCTGACCAGTCCAGCAACGAGGAGGCTTGGTCGACGACCGGACCTCGGGGACGCTAAGCCCCGGAAACACTTCAAGGTAACTTCAAGGTAAATCTACAAGTCTACAGTACTGTAGTTTTATTCGACAGCTCTCTCCCCGCATGTATAGGCCTAAACATGCCGTTAAAACGTACGGAATATTGCATCGGGTCTTGTGACTCTGAGAGGAGCCAATATTCACGCCTGTATATGTATACAGGCGTGAATATGTCCTCCAACTACTCTAGGACATACTTAGCGCATACAAGGTAGATCTTGTACAGGCCCAAGCTTCGCAGTAGGCCTATTGGCGTATCTGGGGGCCGCACCACAAGACAACCCTGGCTCCCCAAGCCGGGCTTGAGACATAGAAGACCTCCCAGCAGCCACTCCAGGTATACCCAAACATTATATCTGGTATGCGTGTCTACTCTCATCATAAAAGTTTACCCCGAGGTATTCGCCTCAATGACGGTGCTTGGCACAGAGCTCCGCCAGCTCCCTCTCGCGCGCCCGCCAGCTCCCTCTCGCGCGCCCGCCAGACCCCTTTTTGTCCACATCCGTTCTAAATGTGTTGATATAGCTATGTGGTATAAAGGAACCGTATTTATACTGCAGCTCTTGCGTGTGATGCTATAAGTAAGTTCCCACCCCTGGTGGAGGGGGGGCAGCACCCCTGGTGGAGAGGGGGAACCACCCCCCCTCACCACCAGCACCCCTGGTGGTGAGGGGGGGACCAGCACCCTTGGTGGAGGGGGGGCAGCACCCCTGGTGGAGAGGGGGGGCCAACACCCCTGGTGAAGGGGGACCAGCACCCCAGGTGGAGAGGGGGGGACCAACACCCCTGGTGGAAGGGGGGGGCCAGCACCCCTGGTGGAGAGGGGGGGCCAACACCCCTGGTGGAGGGGGGGGGGGTCAAGCCAAGAATCCTTCACAGGATAACGCAATGTTAAAAAAGTTAGTTCTCATGATTGTCAAAATAGGAAGTACTGTCTGTATAAATTTCAGGAACAAATGACATGGTCCAGTGAGAGAGGTTGTGAGACTGTAACCCCTGGTGCTCTCTAGCATGTATATGTTCCAGGGTGGCTCTGCATAGTTCATTGTGTCGGGGGGACAGGCAGCCACTATATATATACACATACAGTACATGTTAGGCTTGTATCGAGGTCGCCCCCCCCTGACCCCCCCCCTAACTAGGATACAATCCTACAACAAGCTGACTTAACGAACAACTCCACAAGGGGCCGTGATGAGGGTTCGAACCTACGTACGGGATGTTCCCAAGAAGCGCCTTAGTCAACTGTACCACGACGTGTGATTTGATGTATCGCGTAATTGTGACTTTTGTGTGTAGAGTTCACTTAACTCCTGGGTACCTATGTACTGCTAGGTGAATATGAGCATTAGGTGATTAGGAAACGCGCCCAACCATTTCTGTCCCGCCTGGGATTCGAACCCGGAATTCTGAATTGTGTCCAGAACGAACCCGACTATAGTACCGGGACTTTCCGCTATGTTTATATGTTCCAATGTGGCTCTTTTTTTTTGTCTAGAGCGAATTTAGAGCATATTCGACAGAGCACCTTTGATGACCACTAGAAGTCGGGGGTTCAGGAGCTAGCTCTCAACCCTGGGAAGTACATCTTACTGTGAGCTGCAAGCACAAACAGTTTGGTAGTACTACCACCGCCGGGCCGCAATGGAAAGTGAAATACCACTTTGGGGGGAACTGTGTGGGAAGAACTGCGGCTAGGATAGGAGGTAGCAGGACGGACGGCCAAAAGGGAAGGGAGAAGGATGGGGGACGGAGGGAAGGGAGAAGGATGATGGACGGAGGGAAGGGAGAAGGATGGGGGACGGAGGGAAGGGAGAAGGATGGGGGACGGAGGGAAGGGAGAAGGATGGGGGACGGAGGGAAGGATGGGGAGGGGCGGGCAGAGGGCGGTGCACCGCTGCCTGTGGTGGTCTAAGGTTAGCTGGTGACGTGTGTCTGCTCACAAGGTATTTCCAGTCGCCCGAGGTTACCTCAGGACCTTCCTGAGGGAGGGTAGGGGGGGGGGCAGGATGAGGAGTCCCCGGGTGAGGAGTCCCCAGGTGAGGAGTCCCCAGGTGAGGAGTCCCCGGGTGAGGAGTCCCCAGGTGAGGAGTCCCCAGGTGAGGAGCATCCTACAAGGAGGACCACCAGGACCTTGTACTTACCAAGTTGTGCTTGCGGGGGTTGAACTCCGGCTCTTTGGTCCCAACCTCTCAACTGTCAATCCCTCTCTTCTCTCTCTATCCCAGTCTGCAGTTCTTCATGTAGTGCAGACTGAAGTCTACACACATACATGAAGTATATGTAAATGAAAACTCTTCCCCCCCAGAAGTGACTCGAACCCGGACCTCCAGGAGCACATTGCAACTGGTGTCACGGTGACTTAATCCACTCGACCATCAGTGACCTCACTAAGGAGGTGATAGCCGAAGCTATTTATATATATATATATATATATATATATATATATATATATATATATATATATATATATATATATATATATATATATAATCACGCTATTGTGATATCATTATAGGTAGGCGATGAGTCACAATCGACTTGAGAATGGTCCAGGACGGACCGAAAGATCGTCCCTTCATTTTCTAGTGTGTGGATTGGTCAAGATATCATTGTATATATCATTGTGCTTGCTCTGTGAAAATTCCAGCTTAGTTTGAGCCTTGGACTGGTTGAGCGAGATCTCTCTTATTAATCTTCGCTACGTAGGATTCGTGTGTGTGTGTGTGTGTGTGTGTGTGTGTGTGTGTGTGTGTGTGTGTGTGTGTGTGTGTGTGTGTGCAATCTTGTGTACTCTGGGCGAGGTACCCGGTGTTACCTGGTGGAGCAGCCAGGCTTCTGGTGCTCCCAGTCCCCGGGTCTAATATATGCATCACGGCCCGACACACCTATTCAAACCGTCGCTAAATTTTCATTTTGAGTCGAGTCTTTGTTACTGCGTCTGATGAAGGGCTGTTTAACAGTTTGGGGGTAGAAGGAGGGAGATTCTCCCTCCCTCACTATATATGTAGGGAGAGGGAGAGAGAGGGATAGAGGTCCATCACTATGCATGAAGGGCGGGGGGGGGGATAGATGAGGCGTTCTGGACACTTTATCAGCTGTTGCACATTATGTTGGGATTGCAATTACCGCAGTTAAGCGCTGTGTGCCGGCACTTTGAAAATAATTACTGGGGGGAGGGGAGCGGAGGGAAGGAATGGGACTGGAGTGGGATGGGGAAGGGGGGACGGGAGGGGAAGTTACTGTGGGAGAGGATAGTTTGGATGTTTTGAGTCTATTAGAGGCATTGTTTTCATTTTTGTTGGTGGTGGTGTTGCGGGGAGCCAGGTGGAGACGGGCGGACGGACGCCCTCCAACACATGATGTAAACAATGTGTGTGTCGCGTGGCGGGGTAAAGGGAGATGTTGTCTTCACTTCCGGCCCCGCTCCCATTGTTGGCCCTCCACACGCACACGCACACACGCACACACGCACACACACACACACACACACACACACACACACACACACACACACACACACACACACACACACACACACACACACACACGAGTTAAAGGCTGCGGGAAAGGTTACGAGGAAAGGCTGCGGGAAATGCACCTTACGACACTGGAAGACAGAAGAGTAAGGGGAGACATGATCACAACCTACAAAATCCTCACCGAGGAATCGACCGGGTAAACAAGGATAAACTATTCAACACTGGTGGGACGCGAACAAGGGGACACAGGTGGAAACTGACTACCCACATGAGCCACAGGGACGTTAGAAAGAACTTTTTCAGTGTCAGAGTAGTTAACGGATTGAATGCATTAGGCAGTGATGTGGTGGAGGCTGACTCCATACACAGTTTCAAATGTAGATATGATAGAGCCCAGTAGGCTCACCGGTTGATGGATAGTTGAGAGGCGGGATCAAAACGTCAGAGCCCAACCCCCACAAGCACATCTAGGTGAGCACGCACACACACGCCAAGATAAGCAAGAGCGGTAATGCCTTTTTTTAGACTGCCAAAAAGCCGTTGATACAGTCCCGCCATAAAAGGCTGATAAAGAGGAAGCCATTTGGGATAACGGGAAGTGTACTGACCTGTGTGAGGGAGGACATCCGGTAAACAGGAAACAGACGTTATACAATAGTGAAGGGAAGAGGCAAGCGGGGTCACATGAAGCCAGGTCCGTTACCAGTTGAGAATGTGTACTCGCGCACCCTCCACTAGATTTCTCACATGTTGAGGTCCGTGTGAGTGAAGATTTCTCACATGTTGAGGTCCGTGTGAGTGAAGATTTCTCACATGTTGAGGTCCGTGTGAGTGAAGATTTCTCACATGTTGAGGTCCGTGTGAGTGAAGATTTCTAACATGTTGAGGTCTGTGTGAGTGAAGATTTCTAACATGTTGAGGTCCGTGTGAGTGAAGATTTCTCACATGTTGAGGTCCGTGTGAGTGAAGATTTCTCACATGTTGAGGTCCGTGTGAGTGAAGATTTCTCACATGTTGAGGTCCGTGTGAGTGAAGATTTCTCACATGTTGAGGTCCGTGTGAGTGAAGATTTCTCACATGTTGAGGTCCGTGTGAGTGAAGATTTCTCACATGTTGAGGTTCGTATGAGTGAAGATTTCTCACGTGTTGAGGTCCGTATGAGTGAAGATTTCTAACATGTTGAGGTCCGTGTGAGTGAAGATTTCTCACATGTTGAGGTCCGTGTGAGTGAAGATTTCTCACATGTTGAGGTCCGTGTGAGTGAAGATTTCTCACATGTTGAGGTCCGTGTGAGTGAAGATTTCTCACATGTTGAGGTCCGTGTGAGTGAAGATTTCTCACATGTTGAGGTCCGTGTGAGTGAAGATTTCTCACATGTTGAGGTCCGTGTGAGTGAAGATTTCTCACATGTTGAGGTCCGTGTGAGTGAAGATTTCTCACATGTTGAGGTTCGTATGAGTGAAGATTTCTCACGTGTTGAGGTCCGTATGAGTGAAGATTTCTAACATGTTGAGGTCCGTGTGAGTGAAGATTTCTCACATGTTGAGGTCCGTGTGAGTGAAGATTTCTCACATGTTGAGGTCCGTGTGAGTGAAGATTTCTCACATGTTGAGGTCCGTGTGAGTGAAGATTTCTCACATGTTGAGGTCCGTGTGAGTGAAGATTTCTCACATGTTGAGGTCCGTGTGAGTGAAGATTTCTCACATGTTGAGGTCCGTGTGAGTGAAGATTTCTCACATGTTGAGGTCCGTGTGAGTGAAGATTTCTCACATGTTGAGGTCCGTGTGAGTGAAGATTTCTCACATGTTGAGGTTCGTATGAGTGAAGATTTCTCACGTGTTGAGGTCCGTATGAGTGAAGAAAGATTTCTCATGGCGTCTGCAGAGGCCTCTTTAGTCACTTCCTTGAAATCATCTTGCCGGATTAGTTACAAAAAAACAGACTAATTTAGAGGACATTGCATTCCGAGGCGTGTCTGATGGAAAGATTCTAGACAGAACGTCTTGAAGGTGGAGCTGGGCATCGCTCAAGGTCTAAGCTCATATAAATCAAGTGGAATCATTTAGAACATTGTAACGTATGTGAGACCATTCCTCGAGTATTCAGCTCCTACATGAAAGCCACATCTTACAAAAGAGTAAACTTGAGAAGGCCCAGCGATTTGCAATCTGGTTTGAAAACAGACACTGTATGTCTAACATGGGGTCCCAGGAGCTGAAGTTTAACCATTTGGTGAATACACGAATGGATATTAATTTAAGCCAGGCGTGAACTTCACGTCATCCAGTCGTCCGCCAGGTATTGAACCCATCTTGAGGTTATCTTGAGATGATTTCGAGGCTTTAGTGTCCCCGCGGCCCGGTCCTCGACCAGGCCTCCACCCCCAGGAAGCAGCCCGTGACACCTGACTAACACCCAGGTACCTATTTTACTGCTAGGTAACAGGGGCATAGGGTGAAAGAAACTCTGCCCATTGTTTCTCGCCGGCGCCCGGGATCGAACCCGGGACCACAGGATCACAAGTCCAGCGTGCTGTTTGCTCGGCCGACCGGCTCCCGATATCCCATCACCCGTACAGTACAGTGTCCCTTTGTAAATGCACATTAATAACACTATGTAAAAGACACACTGACCACTTTATGTAGGGCAGACGTAACTCTTGTGTATCTATGTACGTAATTTATGTCTGTAGATTAGATTAGCATTTTAAAAGCACTACAATCACCTTCTGTGGTTGATTGTTCAATAAATCCCAGAACTATATGTTTAACACATCTCTAACCCTGTCCATGGAGGACAGAAGAAAATGTATATATGCTGGTTAGCATTGTAAATGTGTGGCCACGTCTGTGGTAGAAAATAATAATAATAATAATAAAGTACAGTGTCCCGACACACACACACACACACACACACACACACACACACACACACACACACACACACACACACACACACACACACACACTTACTTTAGGAAGTGATGTGGTGGAGGCTGACTCCATACACAGTTTCAAGTGTAGATATGATAGAGCCCAATAGGCTCAGGAACCTGTACACCAGTTGATTGACGGTTGAGAGGCGGGACCAAAGAGCCAGAGCTCAACCCCCGCAAACACAACTAGGTGAGTACACACACACACACACACACACACACACACACACACACACACACACACACACACACACACACACACCCATGGGGGAGTGTGTTTACGTCAGTCAGCTGATCAGGAGACAACGGCTGGCTGGCTGGCGCTCAACCCTTTTGTTATTGTTGTGTGTTAATGCATGTTTGTGGGGTACGGTGGTAGAGCTGGGTGGTGTGTGGGGTCCCTCTGGCACCACACTTGATGGTTTGAGCTCCAGGTGATCTGTAGGGCAGTGTCAGGCTGGTTGGCACTCTCTCCACTCTCACCTGCTCGGCACACACACACACACACACACACTTTTGGTACACTAATACGCCAGTGCCAGCTATCTCGATATAGCTCCCACCCCCTTACCCTCTCCC
>NC_091178.1:8887768-8890268 GCF_040958095.1 Procambarus clarkii
GTGGGGGGGGGTAGTGTGGTGGGGCGTGGTGGTGGTGATGGTGGGGGGTGGTAGTGTGGTGGGGGGTGGGGTGGTAGTGTGGTGGGGGTGTGGTGGGGCGTGGTAGTGTGGTGTGGTGGGGCGTGGTAGTGTGGTGTGGTGTGGTGGGGCGTGGTAGTGTGGTGTGGTGTGGTGGGGCGTGGTAGTGTGGTGGGGTGTGGTAGTGTGGTGTGGTGGGGTGTGGTAGTGTGGTGTGGGTGGGGGTGTGGTTGGTTGAATTTGTTTACTTGCATTTGCAGACAGAATCCCATTGAAATATGACAGAAAAGGTGATGTGAGATGTGAGCAAACATGTGGTAATGCACGGTGATGGCTTTTGACGGGCGGGTGATCACCTGTCCCCTGTCCAGGCCCACCTACCACTGTCCAATTGTTTATGTCGTGTTTCTGTTCCATTCATTGTTGTCGCTGCTGTCTTTGTTGACATTATGCTCCAGTGTTTTTGTTTTCTCTCACTTTTCTCCTTCCAATTCCTCGCATTATCTGTCTCGTATTTCTTTCCTCACTTCTCTCCTATCTCCTTATCGCCGTCTCCGTCACCCCCTCGTCCTTATACTGTCTTATCTTGGTTCTTGATCACCGTCTTTGTTATTGCAGGCTGCTTCCGGCACGGTGCTTGTTAGATGATCCCCTCTCTGTGTCTGTCTGTCTCCCTCTCTCACCCCTCTCCCCTCTCACCCCTCTCCCCTCTCTCACCCCCCTCTCTCACTCCTCCCCTCTCTCACTCCTCCCCTCTCTCACCCCTCTCCCTCTCTCACTCCTCTCCCCTCTCTCACTCCTCCCCTCTCTCACTCCTCCCCTCTCACTCCTCCCCTCTCTCACTCCCCTCTCTCACCCCTCTCCCTCTCTCACTCCTCCCCTCTCTCACTCCTCCCCTCTCTCACTCCTCCCCTCTCTCACCCCTCTCCCTCTCACTCCTCTCCCCTCTCTCACTCCTCCCCTCTCTCACCCCTCTCCCTCTCTCACTCCTCCCCTCTCTCACTCCTCCCCTCTCTCACCCCTCTCCCTCTCTCACTCCTCTCCCCCTCTCTCACTCCTCCCCTCTCTCACTCCTCCCCTCTCACTCCTCCCCTCTCTCACTCCTCCCCTCTCTCACCCCTCTCCCTCTCACTCCTCTCCCCTCTCTCACTCCTCCCCTCTCTCACCCCTCTCCCTCTCTCACTCCTCTCCCCTCTCTCACTCCTCCCCTCTCTCACCCCTCTCCCTCTCTCACTCCTCTCCCCCCTCTCACTCCTCCTCTCTCTCACTCCTCTCCCCTCTCTCACTCCTCCCCTCTCTCACCCCTCTCCCTCTCTCACTCCTCTCCCCTCTCTCACTCCTCCCCTCTCTCACCCCTCTCCCTCTCTCACTCCTCTCCCCTCTCTCACTCCTCCCCTCTCTCACCCCTCTCCCTCTCTCACTCCTCTCCCCTCTCTCACTCCTCCCCTCTCTCACCCCTCTCCCTCTCTCACTCCTCTCCCCTCTCTCACTCCTCCCCTCTCTCACCCCTCTCCCTCTCTCACTCCTCTCCCCTCTCTCACTCCTCCCCTCTCTCACCCCTCTCCCTCTCTCACTCCTCTCCCCTCTCTCACTCCTCCCCTCTCTCACCCCTCTCCTCTCTCTTTCGCCTGCCAGGATTAAGGGCGACTTTAAGGGAGAGGGAAGTAAGAGTATTAAAGGCGCTCTGTGTGGCTAATTAATCAAGATGGCTAAGCGTCGAGTGGGGTGGAGCTTATATATATATATATATATATATATATATATATATATATATATATATATATATATATATATATATATATATATATATATATATATATATATTATTAAATATGACCGAAAAAGTAAGATTAATAATTCTAACACGAATTTTCTCAATCTTTCGTACATTACGCTTCACTGTTGGAGGTAAATCAAAAATCAATTCTCCAAAATTCATTTTTATTTATTTTGGAGAATTGATTTTTGATTTACCTCCAACAGTGAAGCGTAATGTACGAAAGATGAGAAAATTCGTGTTAGAATTATTAATCTTACTTTTTCGGTCATATTTAATAATATGTCTACAGGAAAGACTGCTACCAAAATATACTAATATATATATATATATATATATATATATATATATATATATATATATATATATATATATATATATATATATATATATATATATATATATATATAATAACTTTCTGTCCATGTATATCGCTCTTATCTATCCATCCATTTCTCCTATCCATATATCTATCCTTCCACCTATTCGCATCTCTATTCATATATAGCTATCTATCTGAAAATTGTGTTATGATAATATTTAGGTGTGAAGGAGAAGGGCGGGGGCAGCAATCGTCTTGTGGGGGGAGGGGGGGGGGATTTTTTTTTTATTTCTGGCGACCCCCCCTGCCTGCCCCCGTCCCCCCCCTCCTTACAAGCCTATATACGTACCCTAGGCTATTCCCTCTGCCTAATTTTGGGTTGT
>NC_091178.1:8897768-8921609 GCF_040958095.1 Procambarus clarkii
GATAGCGCGCAGGACTCGTAATTCTGTGGCGCGGGTTCGATTCCCGCACGAGGCAGAAACAAATGGGCAAAGTTTCTTACACCCTGAATGCCCCCTGTTACCTAGCAGTAAACAGGTACCTGGGAGTTAGTCAGCTGTCACGGGCTGCTTCCTGGGGGTGGAGGCCTGGTCGAGAACCGGGCCGCGGGGACACTAAAGCCCCGAAATCATCTCAAGATAACCTCAAGATACCAGATACTACATATTCAGACCACAAGCTCACTAAAGTGCTAACTTAACATTATTACTCGTAATACTCCAAAAAGATAAAAAAAAAAACGAGGGTAATAAAAATGTTTTTAACAATAAAAAGATTGACTGGGTAGTGGGGGAGTGTGGATGTGTACAGTCTGGTTGGTCCCTGTTGCCGAGGGTCAGAAAGACGACCACTCTAGAATGAGAACTAGACGACTCTACAACAGCAGGGAAACTCTACAACAGAAGGGAAACTCTACAACGACTCTACAAGAGAAGGGAAACTCTACAACAGCACGGAAACTCTACAACAGAAGGGAAACTCTACAACGACTCTACAACTGAAGGGAAACTCTACAACGACTCTACAACTGAAGGGAAACTCTACAACAGCAGGGAAACTCTACAACAGCAGGGAAACTCTACAACAGAAGGGAAACTCTACAACGACTCTACAAGAGAAGGGAAACTCTACAACAGCACGGAAACTCTACAACAGAAGGGAAACTCTACAACGACTCTACAACTGAAGGGAAACTCTACAACGACTCTACAACTGAAGGGAAACTCTACAACAGCAGGGAAACTCTACAACAGCAGGGAAACTCTACAACAGAAGGGAAACTCTACAACGACTCTACAAGAGAAGGGAAACTCTACAACAGCACGGAAACTCTACAACAGAAGGGAAACTCTACAACGACTCTACAACTGAAGGGAAACTCTACAACGACTCTACAACTGAAGGGAAACTCTACAACAGCAGGGAAACTCTACAACAGCAGGGAAACTCTACAACAGCAGGGAAACTCTACAACAGCAGGGAAACTCTACAACAGAAGGGAAACTCTACAACAGCAGGGAAACTCTACAACAGCAGGGAAACTCTACAACAGAAGGGAAACTCTACAACAGAAGGGAAACTCTACAACAGAAGGGAAACTCTACAACAGAAGGGAAACTCTACAACAGCAGGGAAACTACAACAGAAGGGAAACTACAACAGAAGGGAAACTCTACAACAGCAGGGAAACTCTACAACAGCAGGGAAACTCTACAACAGCAGGGAAACTCTACAACAGCAGGGAAACTCTACAACAGCAGGGAAACTCTACAACAGAAGGGAAACTCTACAACAGAAGGGAAACTCTACAACGACTCTACAACAGAAGGGAAACTCTACAACGACTCTACAACTGAAGGGAAACTCTACAACGACTCTACAACTGAAGGGAAACTCTACAACAGAAGGGAAACTCTACAACAGAAGGGAAACTCTACAACAGAAGGGAAACTCTACAACAGAAGGGAAACTCTACAACAGAAGGGAAACTCTACAACTGAAGGGAAACTCTACAACTGAAGGGAAACTCTACAACGACTCTACAACAGAAGGGAAACTCTACAACGACTCTACAACTGAAGGGAAACTCTACAACGACTCTACAACAGAAGGGAAACTCTACAACGACTCTACAACAGAAGGGAAACTCTACAACGACTCTACAACAGAAGGGAAACTCTACAACAGCAGGGAAACTCTACAACGACTCTACAACAGAAGGGAAACTCTACAACAGAAGGGAAACTCTACAACAGAAGGGAAACTCTACAACAGAAGGGAAACTCTACAACTGAAGGGAAACTCTACAACGACTCTACAACAGAAGGGAAACTCTACAACGACTCTACAACTGAAGGGAAACTCTACAACGACTCTACAACAGAAGGGAAACTCTACAACAGCAGGGAAACTCTACAACGACTCTACAACAGAAGGGAAACTCTACAACAGAAGGGAAACTCTACAACAGAAGGGAAACTACAACAGAAGGGAAACTCTACAACAGAAGGGAAACTCGACAACAGCAGGGAAACTCTACAACGACTCTACAACAGCAGGGAAACTCTACAACGACTCTACAACAGCAGGGAAACTCTACAACGACTCTACAACAGCAGGGAAACTCTACAACGACTCTACAACAGAAGGGAAACTCTACAACGACTCTACAACTGAAGGGAAACTCTACAACGACTCTACAACAGAAGGGAAACTCTACAACAGAAGGGAAACTACAACAGCAGGGAAACTCTACAACGACTCTACAACAGAAGGGAAACTCTACAACGACTCTACAACTGAAGGGAAACTCTACAACGACTCTACAACAGAAGGGAAACTCTACAACAGCAGGGAAACTCTACAACGACTCTACAACAGAAGGGAAACTCTACAACAGAAGGGAAACTCTACAACAGAAGGGAAACTACAACAGAAGGGAAACTCTACAACAGAAGGGAAACTCTACAACAGCAGGGAAACTCTACAACGACTCTACAACAGCAGGGAAACTCTACAACGACTCTACAACAGCAGGGAAACTCTACAACGACTCTACAACAGCAGGGAAACTCTACAACGACTCTACAACAGAAGGGAAACTCTACAACGACTCTACAACTGAAGGGAAACTCTACAACGACTCTACAACTGAAGGGAAACTCTACAACGACTCTACAACAGAAGGGAAACTCTACAACAGAAGGGAAACTACAACAGCAGGGAAACTCTACAACGACTCTACAACAGCAGGGAAACTCTACAACGACTCTACAACAGCAGGGAAACTCTACAACGACTCTACAACAGCAGGGAAACTCTACAACGACTCTACAACAGAAGGGAAACTCTACAACGACTCTACAACTGAAGGGAAACTCTACAACGACTCTACAACTGAAGGGAAACTCTACAACGACTCTACAACAGAAGGGAAACTCTACAACAGAAGGGAAACTACAACAGCAGGGAAACTCTACAACGACTCTACAACAGCAGGGAAACTCTACAACGACTCTACAACAGAAGGGAAACTCTACAACGACTCTACAACAGCAGGGAAAAATCACAAAAATATATAAGCAAAACACGACTTGAACAAGAGACAAATAAATCTAAACATGGAGATGGAAGAAGCACTGGAGACACCACAGCGATCATACATGTCTGATGGAAGAAGCACTGGAGACACCACAGCGATCATACATGTCTGATGGAAGAAGCACTAGAGACACCACAGCGATCATACATGTCTGATGGAAGAAGCACTGGAGACACCACAGCGATCATACATGTCTGATGGAAGAAGCACTGGAGACACCACAGCGATCATACATGTCTGATGGAAGAAGCACTGGAGACACCACAGCGATCATACATGTCTGATGGAAGAAGCACTGGAGACACCACAGCGATCATACATGTCTGATGGAAGAAGCACTGGAGACACCACAGCGATCATACATGTCTGATGGAAGAAGCACTGGAGACACCACAGCGATCATACATGTCTGATGGAAGAAGCACTGGAGACACCACAGCGATCATACATGTCTGATGGAAGAAGCACTGGAGACACCACAGCGATCATACATGTCTGATGGAAGAAGCACTGGAGACACCACAGCGATCATACATGTCTGATGGAAGAAGCACTGGAGACACCACAGCGATCATACATGTCTGATGGAAGAAGCACTGGAGACACCACAGCGATCATACATGTCTGATGGAAGAAGCACTGGAGACACCACAGCGATCATACATGTCTGATGGAAGAAGCACTGGAGACACCACAGCGATCATACATGTCTGATGGAAGAAGCACTGGAGACACCACAGCGATCATACATGTCTGATGGAAGAAGCACTGGAGACACCACAGCGATCATACATGTCTGATGGAAGAAGCACTGGAGACACCACAGCGATCATACATGTCTGATGGAAGAAGCACTGGAGACACCACAGCGATCATACATGTCTGATGGAAGAAGCACTGGAGACACCACAGCGATCATACATGTCTGATGGAAGAAGCACTGGAGACACCACAGCGATCATACATGTCTGATGGAAGAAGCACTGGAGACACCACAGCGATCATACATGTCTGATGGAAGAAGCACTGGAGACACCACAGCGATCATACATGTCTGATGGAAGAAGCACTAGAGACACCACAGCGATCATACATGTCTGATGGAAGAAGCACTGGAGACACCACAGCGATCATACATGTCTGATGGAAGAAGCACTGGAGACACCACAGCGATCATACATGTCTGATGGAAGAAGCACTGGAGACACCACAGCGATCATACATGTCTGATGGAAGAAGCACTGGAGACACCACAGCGATCATACATGTCTGATGGAAGAAGCACTGGAGACACCACAGCGATCATACATGTCTGATGGAAGAAGCACTGGAGACACCACAGCGATCATACATGTCTGATGGAAGAAGCACTGGAGACACCACAGCGATCATACATGTCTGATGGAAGAAGCACTGGAGACACCACAGCGATCATACATGTCTGATGGAAGAAGCACTGGAGACACCACAGCGATCATACATGTCTGATGGAAGAAGCACTGGAGACACCACAGCGATCATACATGTCTGATGGAAGAAGCACTGGAGACACCACAGCGATCATACATGTCTGATGGAAGAAGCACTGGAGACACCACAGCGATCATACATGTCTGATGGAAGAAGCACTAGAGACACCACAGCGATCATACATGTCTGATGGAAGAAGCACTGGAGACACCACAGCGATCATACATGTCTGATGGAAGAAGCACTGGAGACACCACAGCGATCATACATGTCTGATGGAAGAAGCACTGGAGACACCACAGCGATCATACATGTCTGATGGAAGAAGCACTGGAGACACCACAGCGATCATACATGTCTGATGGAAGAAGCACTGGAGACACCACAGCGATCATACATGTCTGATGGAAGAAGCACTGGAGACACCACAGCGATCATACATGTCTGATGGAAGAAGCACTGGAGACACCACAGCGATCATACATGTCTGATGGAAGAAGCACTGGAGACACCACAGCGATCATACATGTCTGATGGAAGAAGCACTGGAGACACCACAGCGATCATACATGTCTGATGGAAGAAGCACTGGAGACACCACAGCGATCATACATGTCTGATGGAAGAAGCACTAGAGACACCACAGCGATCATACATGTCTGATGGAAGAAGCACTGGAGACACCACAGCGATCATACATGTCTGATGGAAGAAGCACTAGAGACACCACAGCGATCATACATGTCTGATGGAAGAAGCACTAGAGACACCACAGCGATCATACATGTCTGATGGAAGAAGCACTGGAGACACCACAGCGATCATACATGTCTGATGGAAGAAGCACTAGAGACACCACAGCGATCATACATGTCTGATGGAAGAAGCACTAGAGACACCACAGCGATCATACATGTCTCTGGAAATCAAATAGGAACAGGAAGCTATAGAACATAATGAAAAATCCTAAATATTTTTTTTCACATGCTGTCAAAATCAAAAACCTCCACCAGTATTGGATTCATACTTGCAAAGGGACATCAGATTCAAAAGTCAAATCATCAATCAAAAACCTCCACCAGTATTGGATTCATACTTGCAAAGGGACATCAGATTCAAAAGTCAAATCATCAATCAAAAACCTCCACCAGTATTGGATTCATACTTGTAAAGGGAAGATTCATACACAACAGATGACAAAGAAATGAGTGAAAAATTTAAAAAGAGACCAGTATGAGGCTATATTTAGCACCCCAATCAACAACATGAAAGTCGAAGATCTGGACAGCTTTTGTTATGAACGATGTACAAGCCTGGCCTCGGGCCGGGCTTGGGGGGGAGTAGAAGAACTCCCAGAACCCCATCAAGCAGGTACAAACCCTTACCTTGAGGTGCTTCCGGGGCTTAGCGTCCCCGCGGCCCGGTCGTCGACCAGGCCTCCTGGTTGCTGGACTGGTCAACCAGGCTGTAAATATACTAAATATACCCTGACAATATAACTGATATAACACGAGCACAGAAGACTTTGAAATTGATGCCACTGACCCACTGACTTAAGATCAGAGACCCACAGCTAAGCAATACTCTCACAGTAACCATTAGAAATATTGCCATTATTCTCTGATTGTGCCATAGGCACAATCAGAGAACACTGTATAAACATCAGAGGTCCGCGGTTGTTCAACGTCCTCCCAGCAAGCATAAGAAATATTGCCGGAACAACCGTGGACATTTTCAAGAGGAAACTAGATTTATTCCTCCAAGGAGTGCCGGACCAACCGGGCTGTGGTGGGTATGTGGGCCTGCCGGCCGCTCCAAGCAACAGCCTGGTGGACCAAACTCTCACAAGTCAAGCCTGGCCTCGGGCCGGGCTTGGGGAGTAGAAGAACTCCCAGAACCCCATCAACCAGGTATCAACCAGGTATCAACCAGGTTGCCGGGACAAAGGGCGGACTTCTTCAAGAAGCAATTAGATCAGTTCTTGCAAGAAGTGCCGGACTAACCGGGCTGAGGTGGATATGTGGGTCTGCGGGCCGCTCCAAGCAACACCTTGTTGGACCAAGCTCTTGCAGGTGGAGTCTGGCCTCGGGCCGGGGAGCAGAAGACACTCCGGGAACCGTCTCCAGGTACGGCCCAGGAAATGTGAGTGGAGGTGTTGGGGCAGGAGGAGGAGGACCACTGGGGGTAGGACGGAGAGTTAGTGGTGAAGGGTAAACAAACTGGTCGTTCAGGCGGACACAAGGCTCATCTGTAGCGGTAGTGACAACATCCTGTACTCAGCTCCCCCACGCTCACTCACTCACCCCCACACACCTCACTCACCCCCACACACTCAAGTCCCCCCCTCCCCTCCCCCAACAACACTCAAACGAGGCTCGGGGGTTATGGTCCTAAGAGCCCGGGTTCAATTCCCGGTCGAGGCGGAAACAAATGGGCATTTTGATTATCCTGTTCACCTGGCTGTCAGCACGTACCCGGAAGTTAGACAGCTGCTACGTGCTGTATCCTGGAGGATATACTCATCTAGTTGCTCTTGCGGGGGTTGAGCTCTGGCTCATTGGTCCCGCCTCTCAACTCTCAATGAACTGGTTTAGAGATTCTGGAGCCTATTGGGTTCTTATAAAATCTACATTTGAAACTGTGTATGGAGTCTGCCTCCACCACATCACTATATAAGAAAGGCAGGGACCAAGAGCTCGATCCTGCAGGCACAAATGGTAAACACACACACACACACACACACACACACACACACACACACACACACACACACACACACACACACACACACACTGACGAGCAGAAGAAAAGGAACATGGATAACAGAGGGGAGGCTGGCAAAGACTTGTCCGTAGATAAGGCGTCACGCTCATGCCTCCAGTAACTAGAGATGGTGCGTGGTATGTCGGCCACACCAGCCGGGCCACACCAGCGGGCCACACCACCAGGCCACACCAGCAGGCCACACCGGCAGGCCACACCGGCAGGCCACACCGGCAGGCCACACCAGCAGGCCTAACAATGGTGAGAGAGAAGAGGACACCACCCACCACCGCTGACACAATCACCCACTAAGCCTAACCACCGACCACCTCCACTAACTACACTACTAACAACCCCACCACTCCACCACTAACAAAACACAACAAACGTTACCTTACAACTGCGTATAACTGCCAGAAAAAACGTAATTAGTTAATAAATGACGCTATAAATGAATTTCTTTCACGAATGAAAATTTCACCGGAGACCTCAAAAGGGTTTAGCCCTCATTACTGGAGAGGAGAAGGGCTGGACTGGGCTGGGGTGGACAGGAATAGTGTGTGTCGGGCTGCTCTGTAATAGAGAGTGTGTCGGGCTGCTCTGTAATAGTCACCAGATTGGTAGATTGAGGACTGAGTAATGCTGCCTCTGAAAGAATAAAAGAATTGCAACCGGAAGTTCTACTGATCTTATTAGGATCCTGCAGCCTCTCAGAGACACAAACTATGGTTTTACTCAATTCCCCCCCATGCACTCGAGCTTCTGGTGTGGGGATTATTATAATTATTATTATTACTATTACTTATATTTTACAGTTATTCCCTGATTAACTATAAGCTCTTGCCATTGGCAATGGAAGAATTATACATTTTGTCATATTTACTTCATTTCTTCGCCTCCATTTCTCTACTTTAATTTAAATTAAAGTTTTGTTTTAGAGGTAGAGTGAGAGAAAACGGGACGCAAGGGTAGACTCGTGTACTGGTATGGTATATCTACCGTTTTGGGGCGTAGCATCTGTCCTCTTCCTGGCATCTGCTTCCTTCACCCCCCATTAACCCCCTTTCTCTTCCTCCTTCTCCCCCCCCACGTTAAATTTCCCCTCTCCGCCCACTTTACTTACTCTCCACCCTTTGCCTTCCTGTACATGTTTTCATCTTTTCCATTCCCTTCCCCCTGGGCTAGCTAGATGGCACCACCGTTCTCCAAACATTTTCCGCGAGAGGAGAATGACACAGCTTGCTCAAGCCCCAGAGACCCAGCGGCAGTAGACGCAAGAGAAGAGCGGCAGCATACACCATTGGAAATCGTGTATGCGAGTATATGCCATTTGCGTATTTTCCATTTCCAGGTTCCTCGAATTATCGGGCACACACACACACACACACACACACACACACACACACACACACACACACACACACACACACACACACACACACACACACACACACACACACACACACACACTAATAATAACAAGAGGGGGGGGGGGGGAAGGATAAAGATGGTGAGAGGAAGGGCGAATGGAGTGTCCAAAGCGAGGGTAGGAATATCTGGGTTTTGGATGTGGGATCAGGGAGCTTCCAGGGCGCCGCCTTATCTCCCTCACACACCAGAGAGGCTGGCAGCACACACGGGGTGAGTGAGGCAGGCACACGGAGAAGAGATAGAGAACAAGAGACGAGACCACGGGGAGACACAAAGGATAAAAGAACGAGGGGGAGTATAGAAAGGTGAGAGAGAGAGAGAGAGAGAGAGAGAGAGAGAGAGAGAGAGAGAGAGAGAGAGAGAGAGAGAGAGAGAGAGACAGAGAGAGAGAGAGAGAGAGGCGGAAGCCTGGATGATGAAAGCCTTCAGCAGGAACAACGAGAAGATACCAATACCCCAGGGAGAAGCATACTGTTTATACGACACTAATTGATGTATTCGTGTTTGCTCCGGTTAAGAACAGCGATGCAATCTTCAGTACACACCATGGCGATTGGTATTTGTGGGATGCTAGGTTTCCTCTACAAGTGGAACCCCTCCTGGAGTTCTGTGGGGTCCCCTGGGGTTCCCGCGGGCCGCCCCTGGGGTTCCCGCGGGCCCCTGGGGTTCCCGCGGGCCCCTGGGGTTCCTGCGGCCTCTGGGGTTCCCCAAGAACGCGATCATTTTAATATTTATTCTGTCATGAAGTTAGATAGTGATCGTTTCATGGGAGACTGTTACAGAGGTTTGAACGCACCGACTGTACGGTCAATTATTTGTATTCACAAAACACTGGTGAAATAGTTTTGAGAGCTTACGATGTATGAATATGGGCAGCCCGAGTGAGGCCCTAGAAAAGCCTCACGTTTAAATACTGAATAAAAACAATCATAGCTGAATCCAGGCGCTATATCCCAACGGAGCCTTCAGTGAGCCAAACAGAAGAAGCTATGCAAAGTTTGGTTGGGTTGCGACAATCAGTGTCCGAATACATAGAGACAGACAGACTTTCGAATTCACATACCTGTATATATAAATACAGATATGTGTGTGCTGTTCATCTGCTTTGGAGATAAAATTCGCTCGTTTAATTTGCCTCTCAATTAGCGACAATTCCCCTAATGTGGTTACCATTGTTGGAGAACAGGAAGCCTGATTGGTTCATCGAAGTCACCAACACACCCTGGTGAGGCGGGACCAAAGAGCCAAAGCTCAACCCCCGCAAGCACAATTAGGTGAGTACACCCCTCTCCCTCATTCTAGGCCAACAACCAAGCTTCTGCAGGATGCGAGCCACAACAGTTGCCTAACTCTCAGGAAGCGATTCACTACCAGGGGAAAAGAGATATCGGCTGACAAGGAAGGTTCCCAAAGATCTCCCTGCTCTACCCCCCAGTGTTGTGTTGGAGGAGGGGGGGGAGGGTATACACAAGGAGGCTGCAGAGTCTCGTCGTATACCACCTCAAGTTGGTTGTATACTACAGGTAAGGAGCTACAAGACGATTGCTTCCAGGTAAACTGTGTAGGTGTGGTGCCGGACACCAGTCACTGGGTGGTGGGTGCCCGGGGCTCCGATCTCACCATCTCAAGTAACAGGAGTAACGTTGACTCAAGTAACGTCAACGCTTAACAGACAAGCGTGACTGGAGGAGCAGGGGTAACTGGAGGAGCAGGGGTGACTGGAGGAGCAGGGGTGACTGGAGGAGCAGGGGTGACTGGGAAGGAAGGAGCAAGGGAGGGAGAAGGCAGGCCAGCATCAGGGTGAAGGAGAAGAAGGCTCCATCTCGCCTCTCGGTACAGAAATCTGGACCATCCCGAGGACGATGTTTGATATAGTGTAACGACCTCGCATGCCAGGAACATGTCTACTTACCTTGTCTGCGGGAAGTGAGAGGAAGTTCGGATGTGTCCACTGCCTAGTAGTGCGTACAGAGGTTGAGCTTCAGCTCTCTTGTTCCAGTGAAGCTATAATCAACGGGGTTCCCTATTGGAATCGTATTTACATATGATGTTGTGTAGCTAATCTGCGTCTTTCATCACTGTTCCGCCACACAAACCCAGCTAATAATTGGGTTTGTTTGGGTACTCGATTTCTACAGCGTTTCTCTGCTCGTCCCTGTTTATTTCCCAGATAATTTTGTATGTGGTAATCATATCTCCCACGACTGATGCTATCTTGAAGTGACGTGGCGAGAGTGTTTGGGTGTACCTGGTTGATTACCTGGTTGATGGGGCTCTGGAAGGAGGAGGAGTAGGAGGATGGCGGGTAAGGAGAGACAGGAAATGGAGAAGAGGAGGCAGGAAGAGGGAGGATGACGGATAAGGACAGAGAAAAGGGAAGATAGTGGGCAACAATGGTCTGAGGAGTCCAATGGAAGGGGGAACAGTGAACATTATGAGAGGAAAGTCTTGCTCCCCTCCCTTCCTCACCGTCCCCCTCTCTCCCTCCCTCCCTCTCTCCCTGCCTCTCTCCCTCCCTGGGAACCCCCAGGAGAAAAAGCCCGGCCTTATCACACTAGACGTTGTGTTCAAACATTCATTCACTCTTATCGACCCCCTCCCCCTCCCCCCCCCTTGCCCCGCTAACACCACGCACGCTTTTTTTAAAGTTTTAGAAAAACTCTTGAGACTCTCCCCAGGTAAGATTGCCCCCATCTTACTTGGTAAGATTCCAACTACAACCTTCTTGCATCCCCAACAGCAACACAACCCCCCCTTCACCCCTACTCCCTGAAGTGACCAAAGGAAAACAACAGTACTTCAGCATAAAGTAATTAACTAGTGTTAACTAATTGATGTTTTTATCTTGTGTTTCAGGTGAGCTGGAAGTGGACGAAACCTGCGCTGAGGTGTAACCTGGATAATATTCGTGAGTTTTACAACACAAACCTCCGTGTCTCTCTGTCTCTCTCTCTCTCTCTCTCTCTGTCTCTCTCTCTCTCTCTCTCTCTCTCTCTCTCTCTCTCTCTCTCTCTCTGTCTCTCTCTCTCTCTCTCTCTGTCTGTCTGTCTCTCTCTCTCTCTCTCTCTCTCTCTCTCTCTCTCTCTCCCCCTCCCCCTCCCTCCCTTTCCACAACAGAGTATGATTAAAATATGTTTCACGCGACAGAAATTATACTTCTCTTCAGATGAACAAGCTTCCTAGGGATGTGTGGGAATTATTTCCCCTGGATGTGTATGGAATTCCCTGAATGACTATATTATATCCCGTATGACCATATTAATTCCCAATTGAATATATTATTCCCCTGGATGTGTATCTCATTCTATAAATACATATGGTATTCCTTCAGAACTTTCTTACATTTTGAATCCAACTGGAATCCTGTACAATTCTCGATCTTTGGTTGTTTACAGGTATTAAACAGAATAAAACCTCCCGGACGCAGGTTCGAATCCTCGTCACGGCCCTTGTGGATTTGTTCAGAATATGAGGCTCCGCAGCACTCTGAGACAAAGAGTTATTTTAAAACTTAATACTTAACACTTATTAGTGTTTAGTTTAAAAACACGAATAACATTTGCTGGGGGGAAGTCTCGGAGGTTCATCAGCTGTTTTAATATGTGTAAACATGGCCGCCAAAGATTGAGAAAAGCTGTAGAGATTCCTCAGTACTTCCTTCATGAATTCTGGCCCTTTGTTTCTTGCCTAACTGCTCAACTAGCCTTATTCGCGTACACGGTCGGTCGTTACCTTATCACCCATTTTCCGTAAAAGTAATAATGACCAATAATAATGATAATGTTAGTAAACTGTCGGAAAAGATATTAAGAACAGGAGATCCATTCACGCCGATAATATTGTCTTTTGTTATCGGGTGCGGGGTTCCGTTTTCTTCCACCATGGGTGCGGGGTTCCGTTTTCTTCCACCATGGGTGCGGGGTTCCGTTTTCTTCCACCTTGGGTGCGGGGTTCCGTTTTCTTCCACCATGGGTGCGGGGTTCCGTTTTCTTCCACCATGGGTGCGGGGTTCCGTTTTCTTCCACCTTGGGTGCGGGGTTCCGTTTTCTTCCACCTTGGGTGCGGGGTTCCGTTTTCTTCCACCTTGGGTGCGGGGTTCCGTTTTCTTCCACCTTGGGTGCGGGGTTCCGTTTTCTTCCACCATGGGTGCGGGGTTCCGTTTTCTTCCACCATGGGTGCGGGGTTCCGTTTTCTTCCACCTTGGGTGCGGGGTTCCGTTTTCTTCCACCTTGGGTGCGGGGTTCCGTTTTCTTCCACCTTGGGTGCGGGGTTCCGTTTTCTTCCACAATGGGTGCGGGGTCCCGTTTTCTTCCACCATGGGTGCGGGGTCCAGTTTTGTTCCACCATGGGTGCGGGGTCCAGTTTTCTTCCACAATGAGTGCGGGGTCCAGTTTTCTTCCACCATGGGGTGCGGGGTCCCGTTTTCTTCCACCATGGGTGCGGGGTCCCGTTTTCTTCCACCATGGGGTGCGGGGTCCAGTTTTCTTCCACAATGAGTGCGGGGTCCAGTTTTCTTCCACCATGGGTGCGGGGTCCAGTTTTCTTCCACCATGGGTGCGGGGTCCCGTTTTCTTCCACCATGGGTGCGGGGTCCCGTTTTCTTCCACAATGAGTGCGGGGTCCAGTTTTCTTCCACCATGGGTGCGGGGTCCAGTTTTCTTCCACCATGGGGTGCAGGGTCCCGTTTTCTTCCACCACGGGCGCGGGGGTCCCGTTTTCTTTCACCACGAGCGCGGGATTTTAACCAGTCGGAGTAGCACACACACACACCGACCAGTTCCAATGTTTACCCCACACCCTTGTGTCTATACCTGTGCAATTAACTTTCTGCAGTCCGACTAACTGCGAATCCGTGTCAAGGTAATTAGCCAGCGCGGTAATTAAAACGGCCTTGTATTGACCTAAAAAAAAAGAGTTAACTAGGTTCATAGGTTGGGTGAGGGGGCGTAACTTGACTGAACAAATAGTAGACTAAGCTAGAATGGGGGATTTAAATCCCCCCCCCCTCCGTCGTTGGGGGATTTAATAATGAATATAAATCCCTTTTGCTGTCAAGAAGGAATGCAATCAAGGTAGGTGTCTTATTAAAGACTATGCCGCCATGTTCGAGGCGAGATGAATAGGTTTCGTAAGGAGACACGTCAATGCTTAATGCATCTTGGACTTTCTTGGATGTCTATCTTAAAAAAAAAAATCCGAGCTTCCTTAATGTCTAAAGTGTGACACCAAACACGTCATATTCATCATGTAGTGAGCTTCAAAATGTTGAAAACTTTTAAACAAAATAAATAAGTACTTGTATACTTAATATATCATGTCTCTGCATGGAGGGGGGAGGGGGGGTAATTAAAATGAAACACTTTATATAGTTATAAAGTGAACAAATCCACAAGGGCCGTGGCGAGGGTTCGAATCCTCGTCACGGCCCTTGTGGATTTGTTCATTTGATGCGTCACGTTAGTGTGATCTCTGTGTGTAGAGTTATAAGGTATTTACGAAATATTTGTTTCACTGGGAGGGTAAAGGTGTCTGTTCATTGGGTAATCCACGCTGTTGAACACCGCATGTTCTTCCTATGTTCGTGGATGTTCACTTCTCGTTACTCTCCAGGTCTCTTTGAGGTTATCTTGAGATGATTTCGGGGCTTTTAGTGTCCCCGCGGCCCGGTCCTCGACCAGGCCTCCACCCCCAGGAAGCAGCCCGTGACAGCTGACTAACACCCAGGTACCTATTTTACTGCTAGGTAACAGGGGCATAGGGTGAAATAAACTCTGCCCATTGTTTCTCGCCGGCGCCTGGGATCGAACCCAGGACCACAGGATCACAAGTCCAGCATGCTGTCCGCTCGGCCGACCGGCTCGCTAACAACCTCCACCAAATCGGGAGGTAAAAAGCCTAACAGGCCTATATCAAGACCATTTAAATCCAGGCCTCTCTCTCAACGACCCATTAAAGGTCTTGTAGAAGCTGATGCTGAAGTTGTTGAGCTAAGAATTTTTTTTTTTTTGGTGCGGCGTAAAATGTACAGTTCTTGAGCCGGATGGCTGGAGCCGGATGGCTGGAGCCGGATAGCTGGAGCCGGATGGCTGGAGCCGGATGGCTGGAGCCGGATGGCTGGAGCCGGATAGCTGGAACCGGATGGTTGAAAGATGTGGCAACAATAGCTAGCTACGATCTCACCCGGGGGAGATTGACCCCCCTCCCCTAGTTAGGGCGGTGTCACGTCTCAACCCCTAGTTAAGGTGGTGGCCAGGGAGTTCTTTCTAGGGGTCGTCGACCCCCCCCCCCTCCCCTCCTCCCCCTAGTTAGGGCGCTTTCCATGGATCGAACCCCCCTATTTAGGGCGGTGTCCTCGTTATGGGGGGAATAGAGGGGGCGAACCCACACTTAACCAGACCATTAGAGGCTCCTAGTAAAAGTTTACTTAGATACATTACTAAATATTTCCTACAGTTTGTAAGTGACTGTTAAGATAACTTGTTATCTTAAGTCACTCCCCTGCCTCCCTCCCTCCCCCCCCCCTCGCTCTGAAGGAAAGCAGTTAAGTTGGTCTTTTCCGGCGTGTGGGATATAATTACCATTAGTTAAGTTCCGACTGTTATAGTTTGAATGATCTAAGTTTGGAAGCTTTGGGAGGCCTTAGAGGGCAGAGACGGGAGGAAGTTTAGAACCCGCTAGGAGAAGGAAGGAAGGAAGGAAGGAAGGAAGGAAGGAAGGAAGGAAGGAAGGAAGGAAGGAAGGAGCCGCAAGGGGAAGGAAGGAAGGAAGGAGCCGCGAGGGGAAGGAAGGAAGGAAGGAAAGAGTCGCAAGGGGAAGGAAGAAGGAAGGAAGGAAGGAAGGAAGGAAGGAGTCGCAAGGGGAAGGAAGAAAGAAAGAAGGAAGGAGCCTAGTCTCTTGTAAGCAAGTGTGGAGACCCCCATTTTTCCCCTTTGGGTGTAGTTGGGGAAGAGTGCATTGTCCTTAGCGCTAGTGTGGGGGGGGGGAGCGTGTTGATCGAACCCCGGTCCACAGGATGACATATCCAGCGTGCGGTCCACTCAGCCACCGCCGCCGAACACCCTGTGTCTGTGTGTAAGGCTGGATGGCAGACCTTGGCGCTAGTGTGAAGGGAAGCGTGTTCACCTTGGCGCTAGTGTGAAGGGAAGCGTGTTCACCTTGGCGCTAGTGTGAAGGAGCGGGTTACATCTGCCTTCTTAAAGCAAATTATGGTGCCAGGAGAAATTTTGCTCGTATTCTCCCGGTACAGCAACAATAGTTTGTTGTACCTGGCGCCGGGTCCAGGTACGCTGCCTACCTGGCCCCCAGGTACGCCGCATTTACGACCTCACTCTCGTAGACAAGATAGGGTAGATAGGAAGTAGATAGACGTAGATAGGAAAGTGCCACAAATGCAAGCATTTCCCTCCTCGCACAGGTCATAGTGTGCTCACCTAATTGCACTTATTTGTTTCCTTACATTTACCACCCCATTTTTGGAGGACGGGATGCCTCACCACACAGGTCATAGTGGTGACCCTTCCCCCCCTTCCCCTCTGAGTTCCCCCCATTAATGGTCCATCTCCCCCCCCCCCCCTCTCTCCAAACACACACACACACACACACACACACACACACACACACACACACACACACATTAGGAAGTGATGTGGTGGAGGCTGACTCCATACACAGTTTCAAGTGTAGATATGATAGAGCCCAATAGGCTCAGGAATCTGTACACCAGTTGATTGACGGTTGAGAGGCGGGACCAAAGAGCCAGAGCTCAACCCCCGCAAGCACAATTAGGTGAGTACACACACACACACACACACACACACACACACACACACACACACACACACACACACACACACACACACACACACACACACACACACACACACACACACACACAAGCCCCTCTCTCTCCCTCCCCTCCCGCACGCAAGGCGGCGTTCATAACGAGAGCTCACTATCACGCCAGCGGTAATCAATGGTTGTCATAATTGAGAGAGATTATCATCAGATTTAAAACCCGCCGCGCGCGATTTGCCTTGGAAGTAATTAGTAAAGTGATTGACGACGGACCAAGTCGCCAGGAGCAGCTGCAGCTGACTTCTGAGACGCAGACTCGCCGCTAGGGGGCGTTTTGTTGCCAGAACCAACCCCCCTACCCCTTCTTCCCCTCCCCTTCCCCCCTTCTTCCCCACCCCTTCCCCCCTTCTCCCCCCCTTCTTCCCCACCCCTTCCCCCCTTCTCCCCCCCCCTTCTTCCCCACCCCTTCCCCCCTTCTTCCCCACCCCTTCCCCCCCCTTCTTCCCCACCGCTTCCCCCCCTTCTCCCCCCCTTCTTCCCCACCCCTTCCCCCCTTCTTCCCCCCCCCTTCTTCCCTCCTTCCCCTCCTCCTGTGCCAACCTCGTCTCCTAGGACCAGATTCACGAAGCAGTTACGCAACTACTTACGAACGTGTACATCTTTCCTCAATCTTTGACGGCTTTGGTTACATTTATTAAATAGTTTACAAGCATGAAAACTTGCCAATCAACTGTTGTTATTGATATGAACAGCCTCCTGGTGCTTCGGAGCTCATTTACTGTTTTAATAATTTTAAACAAAGCCGCCAAAGATTAAGATGTACAGGTTCGTAAGTGCTTGCGTAACTGCTTCGTGAATCTTGCCCCCTGGTTGTTGCTCCTGACGAGGCAGGCCTCCTGGTGGTGTAACAGCTCTATTGTAACACCGCCACTAAAATGTACACACTACTGATCCTGAGTAACACTTCCTCATCGGTTGCACTTGATAACACTGTTATGAGCTGACATATGATGGTTACACCGGAACCAAAGGTACACTGCCAATAAGGAAATGCTAACACAAAGATTAAATACGCTGCCACCATCTGCCTTTGACCATTGAAACTATATCAAGCAACGAGGCAAGAAACATTGCTTGACTTGGAGAGTACTTCTATGACTGTCATTAATTATGAAAACGGTTGTCAGCCACTATATCCAAAAGGCTAAGAGGATTCAACAATTGACATAGACGGGAAATTTCACGTAAGTTTATTGAGACCAAAATTATGTCAATCACCAATTATAAATCCTACCCTAACACTGGCAAAAAGTTAAGAAATTTTGACATGGAACAAAAACTCAGAGATCACACACATTACCTTAAGCTATCTGTCTCTCCCTGGCTGAGATGTTCTTCACAGCCCCGCTCTCGATCCCGGTGTCCCGCGCTCTCCTTTCCTTAGTCCCTACAGGACCGTTATATACAACCCCCACAGGGGGAGGGGGAGATCTGCTGTTGCTACCCACCAAGAATGTACAAACACTCAAGAAATATTTCAAAAAGCTTGTTTGACATTCACCATACACTCTTCAAGAGAGGAGTTATTAATTACATGTGACTGACCTCTGACCTGGCCAAAAAGGGGAAGATCCAAGGATGTTTACACATAAGAATCTGGAGTCTAATTCCCTTGCATGAAATATTACATACTTGAAACTATGCTGACTAAGGGTCAGGATAGGATTTTTTTTAATATACAAGATGAACCGGAGGTCATCTGGGCTGACCTCTTGAAGAAGGCTTCCCTGGGTGTGAACTCTAAAGGGGGGGGGAGGTCCTGGGTGTTACAGCGGGTGTTGGTCAGGTCGACCAGACTGTTGCTGGACGCTCCCAGTCTGGCAGTTGTTTGAAGAAGCTCTTTACCTTATACTTGAGAGTCTTGAATGGGCCTGGCTTTTTTTTTTTTTTCCTACCACAGACGTGGCCAGGCATTTACAATGCTAACCAGAATATATATACATTTTCTTGTGTCCTCCATGGACAGGGTGAGAGATGTGTTAAACATATAGTTCAGGGTAGCTGGTAGACCTGGCTGTCTACCTGGCTGGTAGACATGTTCTACCTTGTGCTGCTTCCCTTTGCTCATGCTTCACCTCGTATCCTTCTGTTCTTGCCTACATGTTCTCATCTTTCTCTCTCTCTCTCTCTCTCTCTCTCTCTCTCTCTCTCTCTCTCTCTCTCTCTCTCTCTCTCTCTCTCTCTCTCTCTCTCTCTCTCTCGTCCCCTCACCTCTTCCCTTCACTCATATTGCCTTACATGTTCCCCTTCTCTCGCTCTTTCGTCTCATTTGGTTATCGGGTTGTTGGACTTGTATTTATATACAATTACTTCTCTCTCCCCTTCGGCTCCCCTCATTCACTTGTCACGTCCCCTCTGTCTCTGTCTGTCTCTCTCTGTCTGTCTCTCTCTCTCTCTCTCTCTCTCTCTCTCTCTCTCTCTCTCTCTCTCTCTCTATCTATCTATCTATCTATCTATCTATCTATCTATCTATCTATCTATCTATCTATCTTTCTATCTTTCTATCTCTCTCTATCTCTCTCTATCTCTATCTCTATCTCTCTATCTCTATCTGTCTATCTCTCTCTCTCTCCTAACTCACTCACTACATCGCTCCGTCCCCGCTATCTCTCTTGTCTCTCTCTCTTCCCTCTTATCTTCCTCCTTTCTACCTTTGTTCACTCCCCCTTCTTTCTTTCTTCCTTTCTTTCCACTTCTTTTCTTAACCTCATTTCCTTGCCAGTATTCATTCTTTCTCTACTCCAACCCGAGCCGGTCGGCCGAGCGGATAGCACGCTGGACTTGTGATCCTGTGGTCCTGGGTTCGATCCCAGGCGCCGGCGAGAAACAATGGGCAGAGTTTCTTTCACCCTAATGCTACTGTTACCTAGCAGTAAAATAGGTACCTGGGTGTTAGTCAGCTGTCACGGGCTGCTTCCTGGGGGTAGAGGCCTGGTCGAGGACCGGGCCGCGGGGACACTAAAAAGCCCCGAAATCATCTCAAGATAACCTCAAGAAGATAACCCCCTACTCCCCGTTTCTATTATGGCTCTCCCTCACCCCTCCTCATCTCCTTCCCTCTCATAATCTCCCCTCCCGCGCGCCCCTCCTAATCTCCCCTTTCCTCCAATCTCCTCCTAATCTCCCCTGTCCCCACGAAATCAGATATTTTACAATCATTCAGCTAAATTGCCCACCCCCTCCCTCGTTGCTGTGTAGATATCCATCGCCAAATGTCTCACCCCCCCCCCCCACCCCTTCCTTTCCACAACCTCCCCTCCCACGGGACTGTCTCTTCTCCCAGCTACCCTTTCTCCCCCCCCCCCCCCACCTTCCTTTCCACAACTTCCCCTCCCACGGGACTGTCTCTTCTCCCAGCTACCCTTTCCCCCCCCCACCTTCCTTTCCACAACTTCCCCTCCCACGGGACTGTCTCTTCTCCCAGCTACCCTTTCCCCCCCTCCCATTTCCCATCCCCCTTCCCTTCACTCCCCCTCTCGGCTCCCAGCCCCGCCCTAATATTTAATTAACGTTCTGTCAGTTTGAAACAATATTTGTCTTAAAAATGTGAGAGAGAAAAACCGTGGCAGCATATTGGAGAGTTGCCCCCCCCCTCCCTCCTCACCCTGTTAGTGGGGGGTCGCCCCCCCCTCCCTCCTCACCCTGTTAGTGGGGGGTCGCCCCCCCCTCCCTCCTCACCCTGTTAGTGGGGGGTCGCCCCCCCCCCTCCTCTCTCACCCTGTTAGTGGGGGGGGGGTCGCCCCCCCTCCTCTCACCCTATCAGTAGGAAGGGTCGCACTTCACCCTGTCAGTCAGTAGGAAACTATGCATTGGTGTGTGGTGGTCCTGGGGGGGGGAGGGGGAGCTCATGGTAGTAGGGGTGCTGAGTGAATGGTAGTTGGTAGTATGCGTGAGGATTGGGGGGGGGGGGTATTATGGACATGGTAGTGTAGGGGGGGCGGGGGGGGTCATGGTAGTGTAGGGGGGCGGGGGGGGGGTCATGGTAGTGAAGTAGCAGCTGAGGACTACTGACGACTCACAAGGGTGAGTCAACGACTACTGACGACTCACAAGGGTGAGTCTCGACGACTACTGACGACTCACAAGGGTGAGTCTCAACGACTACTGACGACTCACAAGGGTGAGTCTCAACGACTACTGGCGACTCACAAGGGTGAGTCTCAACGACTACTGACGACTCACAAGGGTGAGTCTCAACGACTACTGACGACTCACAAGGGTGAGTCTCAACGACTACTGACGACTCACAAGGGTGAGTCTCAACGACTACTGACGACTCACAAGGGTGAGTCTCAACGACTACTGACGACTCACAAGGGTGAGTCTCAACGACTACTGACGACTCAAGGGTGAGTCTCAACGACTACTGACGACTCACAAGGGTGAGTCTCAACGACTACTGGCGACTCACAAGGGTGAGTCTCAACGACTACTGACGACTCACAAGGGTGAGTCTCAACGACTACTGACGACTCACAAGGGTGAGTCTCAACGACTACTGACGACTCACAAGGGTGAGTCTCAACGACTACTGACGACTCACAAGGGTGAGTCTCAACGACTACTGACGACTCACAAGGGTGAGTCTCAACGACTACTGACGACTCACAAGGGTGAGTCTCAACGACTACTGACGACTCACAAGGGTGAGTCTCAACGACTACTGACGACTCACAAGGGTGAGTCTCAACGACTACTGACGACTCACAAGGGTGAGTCTCAACGACTACTGGCGACTCACAAGGGTGAGTCTCAACGACTACTGGCGACTCACAAGGGTGAGTCTCAACGACTACTGGCGACTCACAAGGGTGAGTCTCAACGACTACTGGCGACTCACAAGGGTGAGTCTCAACGACTACTGACGACTCACAAGGGTGAGTCTCAACGACTACTGACGACTCACAAGGGTGAGTCTCAACGACTACTGACGACTCACAAGGGTGAGTCTCAACGACTACTGACGACTCACAAGGGTGAGTCTCAACGACTACTGACGACTCACAAGGGTGAGTCTCAACGACTACTGACGACTCACAAGGGTGAGTCTCAACGACTACTGACGACTCACAAGGGTGAGTCTCAACGACTACTGACGACTCACAAGGGTGAGTCTCAACGACTACTGACGACTCACAAGGGTGAGTCTCAACGACTACTGACGACTCACAAGGGGTGACTCAAACAACAACAGTAGATTGGGTGGATATATATATATATATATATATATATATATATATATATATATATATATATATATATATATATATATATATATATATATCGAAAAATTAATGCAGATGTTTTGAGTTTTATTTTGAACATCTGAACATTGCGACATATTTTTTTATCATTCCCGGGTAACGCTATTCCAATCATTCCTATCATTCTCCCTCCGTGTGTGTGTGTGTGTGTGTGTGTATTTAATATTTGTGTCTGAAGAATCGAATTATTAGCTCTTGGCCCCCCGCATTTCTAACCAATTTATTTTTCACTATTTTATGTCTACTACATATATTTCTCTCTGACACACACACATTCCCCCCCCCCCCCCCAGGAAGCAGCCCGTAGCAACTGTCTAACTCCCAGGTACCTATTTACTGCTAGGTGAACAGGGGCATCAGGGCGCAGTTCACTCAGCCGCGAGGCCCCACATGCTTTCTCGACGTTATGTACATAGGTAAGACCTAGGAGACCTCCCCCCCCCCCCCATCTCCCCCTCCCCCTCCTCCAGTAAGTCACACTATCGCAGGAAATTCTTGAGACATTCCTGCGTCGACTGTGAGCCGTGTACCGAGCAGGTGGCCGGAAAGGCTGTCGCTGAACAAATCCACAAGGGCCATGATGAGGGTTCGAACCTACGTCTCAGAGGATCCCAGACGCTGCCTTAATCGACTGTGCTACGACTGTGTGTAGTGATTGTAGCTGCTTTACCAGTCACTCTTGGGCACCGAGGCGTCGCCGCCAGCGGTCAGGGGGCAAGTGAGGTGCCAATTACCACGTGGTGTCGATCAGTACCCTCAGTGGCCGGGCTAATAGGCGAGGTCTGGCCTGTGTCTCAGGGGCTCGGAGCCTTACCAGGTGGGTGTCGTCCCGGGGCTGAGAGCCAGGCCAGGTTAGGGGCTTGGGGGCCTTATCAGGTGGGATGGGTGCCATCCCAGGTGGTCCCGACCCTGGACTGGAATTTATCCCACCTCTGTCCCACGATTCTACTGGCAGTTTCTGGGGCCAGATTCACGAAAGCACTTACGAACCTGTACATCTTTTCTCAATCTTTGGCGGCTTTGTTTACAACTATTTAACACTTAATGAGCTCCGAAGCACCAAGAGGCTGTTTATAACAATAACAACAGTTGATTGGGAAGTTTTCATGCTTGTAAACTGTTTAATAAATGTAACCAAAGCCATCAAAGATTGAGGAAAGATGTACACGTTCGTAAGTACTTGCCTAAGTTCTTTGGTGAATCTGGGCCCCAGTTCTGACACCGCCGCCACTGCCGCTACCTACATGAGACCAGTACTAGAACACGCAGCATCGGTATGGAAACTGCTTCTCGGGAAAATAGGAATTGAAAAAGTGCAGTTTGCACCGACTCTAGTGCTTGAACTGAGTGTCTAGAGGAGGTTAAATATACACAAGAGGAGAGGCAGAGAGGGGAATGATCACTACAAACTACTGAGGGGAAATAGACCCGCTCGACAAGGACAACCTCTTTAAAGTGAGAGAAAATGGAACACGAGGATGTAGAAATGTAAAGAAATACTCGTACCACCACCACCACCACCACCACAACCACCACCACAACCACCACCACCACCACCACCACCACCATTACAACCACCACTACCAGCAGCAGTAGCACCATCATCACCACTATCATCGCCGCCACCCGTCACCGCTCATCATCTAGTTTGCAAGCGTTGCAGCCTCGCATTTTTACCTGTCAATATCACCTTGTGAGATAATTTACCTGGAGCGTCCTCCACCATCCACCCTTATCATCACCATCCACCTCTACCACCACCACCACCATCCACACCATCCACCTGTAGTATCCACCTATGAGAGAGGGAAGGAAGGGAGGAGGAGGGGGACGAGGTCACTTTTTCTCATTGGAAAATATATTATTTTAAAAGTTGAATT
>NC_091178.1:8922109-8954609 GCF_040958095.1 Procambarus clarkii
TATAGTGTGATGAGCAAGGGAAAGGTCGTCCTCATAGTGTGATGAGCGACGGAAAGGTCGTCCTCATAGTGTGATGAGCAAGGGAAAGGTCGTCCTCATAGTGTGATGAACGAACGAAGGGTCGTCTTGGACGGAAGCCAGAAAGATTAGAGGAACACGATATAACTAACTACGATACAGGAGGGAGGAAGATGGCCGCCAATGGCTTGACGGCGTGATAGCCAATGTGACCACGTAAACTGGTATTGTTGCATCGTGGGACTGCTTCTTGAATGGCGCCAGGACGTAGGATGTGTGGTGGGCAGGGCAGGAGGATGTGTGGTGGGCAGGGCCGTAGGATGTGTGGTGGGCAGGGCAGGAGGATGTGTGATGGGTGTTGAGGTACGAAACCTTTACCTAAAATATAAATTCACGCTCAAGCTCAGTTAAGTTTGTTAAAAATATTATAGTGAAAGTGGCTGTTGTGGTAATGGAAGATAGCAGGGTTTGACACACGGGAGGTAGGCAGAGAAGTGGGCCGTATTAAGGTACACGTGAACCAGACAGAAGGAGGTGGAGAATGAGGCAGGTACAAGTTGTAAGAGAAGGTGAATAGTGAGGCAGATAACAAGAGTAGGAGGTGGTTGGTGGGGGTGTGTGGGAGAGGGAGGGGGGTGATAGACTGTGAGGAGTGGCTGGTGGCGGAGGGGAGTCAGGTGACGCCGCCTGTGGTTGGGGCCAGAAACCCGAGGCTGAGGTGAACCTACGACCCGGGAGCACCTCCTCTTCCTCCCGCCACGACCTGAAGCCGCCGCTATAACCTCCGCCAATTACAATCTCTCACGAGGCGAAGCCACTACCACCACCTACACCACATCCCTAACCTACCACCACCACCTACACCACATCCCTAACCTACCACCACCACCTACACCACATCCCTAACCTACCACCACCTCCGCCCACGACCCTAAGCCGCCACCGCCAACCTGGAGCTCCACTCACGGAAGCGTTCCACACCTTCCTACTTTATTATCACTCCTGCTTCTCTCCGAGCCTTTAGGAGCTGTGTAGCTGTAGTGAGACTGAATTTTTTCAGTCTCACTTCAGCTCACTTTGCTTTTATTAGCGGGGGATGAAAAATATGCAAATGTAGCCTACTTCCATAGAGGAATTTCCCAGTGCACATCTTCCTTCCCAAGTATTCAGTGATATTCTCTCTCATCGCTAGTATGAATGTACCGTTAGTCTATGCCTACATATACACTTGTTTTCCTTATCTTATCTGGCAGTAAGGTACCCCACGATCCATCTGCGTCATCGCGGACATATTCCCTCACAAGATTTTTATCATAATTATCACAATATAATGAGTTTAGCGCGATTGTGCACGAACCACCTCCATCGTTACTCTCTCACCTTATAGCCTCCTTCCCTAGGCCTACCTCTCTTTTAGGCCTACTGCCTTTCATCCATTCAGTGCACACACACACACACCACCATCTTGAGGTTATCTTGAGATGATTTCGGGGCTTTTAGTGTCCCCGCGGCCCAGTCCTCGACCAGGCCTCCACCCCCCAGGAAGCAGCCCGTGACAGCTGACTAACACCCAAGTACCTATTTTACTGCTAGGTAACAGGGGCATAGGGTGAAAGAAACTCTGCCCATTGTTTCTCGCCGGTGCCTGGGATTGAACCCAGGACCACAGGATCACAAGTCCAGCGTGCTGTCCGGTCGGATCAAATATACTAGGAAGAAGACCAAGGATCAAATATATTAGGCTATCTGTATGCTTGGGAGGGGAAATGAAATCAACACAACAGAAGAACAAAATATAAATACTGTATTATGAACGACCAAATGGGCATTCACTAATAAATTCGAGTAGCTAGTAAATCGCCCACAGAATGAGACGGTCATGGGAAATTACACCTAAGCTCCGCTCTGTGGTGTTCAACTCGAATAACACTAATTCTCATCGAGTTAAAAACAGTAAATAAATAAATAAACAAATAAAAAATATGAACTGTGAAAATCAAAATGTTGCTGTACTTTTAGAGTACAGAATTGGTCCCTCCCTCCCAACCTACCTGTCGGCGGTATCCCAAAGCCTCGCCTTAGCTAATGAACACAAACCAGCAATTCCGTCTGACTCGCTTTCAGCTTTTCATTGTTTGTCTCTGTTGACCTGTATATCCTTCTGTCACTTGTCTAATCTCGCTATTTTTTCTAACCACTCTTAACCGACTCTGCCACTCTGGGCTGACTGTTCCACTCACTATCTGCCGACTCCCCGCTTACGCCGAGTCAACCATTCCCTGCAGACTCCAACACCAGCGCGCAGCTACTCTCACCATTACTGCGTCGTATCATCTCACTCGCGGTATTTCAAATTCATTTCTACGCCGACCTGGTACGTCTTGCTGCTGCCCGGCCGTCGCCCCTCTGTTGCTAGCACCTCTTGTAGACACCCTCTCTCCATATCACCCGTGTTACTGTTTGAATCACATTGTATCACGTTCATATCTTTCATGATAACTTTCTCTTCTCTTCCTGAATCTAACTCCAGTCTGGCTGAATCACAATGGTGCCTCTTACCTGGGATTTTTACCGATGGGGCAACGGGGCAATGTTTAACACGGTGCGGCCAACCCAGATTTTGATTGGGGATGTGTAGACAGGTGTTGGAAGCACTGACAGCTAGACAACCACTAAGAAAGCCTTCTTTATGAACTGTTAGTATATTTGAGCTGAGTAAGTATTATTCTGATACCACTAGGCTACGCAAGTCTTCAAGTGAGTAGTGTTTAGTTTCAGACTATTCAATTCACTGAATGTTAGTTTAAATCTTCCCTAAGCATTAATATAATACACAATTCCTCGTTGAACTTGCTCTATACTGCGTAAAAATGATTTAGAAGGCAGAAGTAATATGTCGGTACGCTGGGGTAGGCCTCAGGCGTCGGCAGCCGGTCTAGCTCACATTGTGGCCCAAACCTAACTCTTGATTTTCGCATTAATTATCCTTCATGTATTCTCGTGGGGGCGCAAGATGCACAATATGTAAATCTGAGGACTTTTAAAGCCGATGTGGCAAGGTTTAGAGAGCGTTCAAGACAATAATATGCAACGGTTGCCTGAACCTTCGGGACCATGGCGGTGGTGCTTCCTGTGGTTGGTAACCCTGCGCCCGTTTTTTTTTGTTTTAACCACCTGGTTGTTAGTTACCGCAGCGGTGGGTTTTTGTGCCCTTTGTGTGGGCGTGCTCTCGCCTGTACGTGCTTGCGGGTAGGAGTGGTCAGATAAATATATTCTGTAGTTCAATACCAGTAAGTGTAGATTAATAACTTTGGGAGTAGAGAATTCGAGAGGGAACATAAAACCAGATGACACAGGTGGAAACTGCAAACAAAACTAGAACTGAGAAAGTATAATTATAATTATTATGACCAAAATATGGTATTTGGTAAACAAAAGTAACGCTCTGGATTCATAGCTTCAAGAGCAAGTATGACTTGGCATTAAACCGTCTGTAAAATTCACGTTGCATAGCCATATTACTGACATGCGTTATGTCTCGACACAGTATATATATAAAAGTTACAAATATGTAAGGGGGGTGGTAGAAGACAATTTGGGAGTCTCACGTGCGCTCACGTAGTACTCATATAATTTGAGCTACCGCAACACCTGGCAGCTACCTATAGCTTGACAGTTGAGATGAGAGGAGAAAAACGCGACTCGTATCGACCACGGTGTGCGAGAGAGAGAGAGGACGCCCAGACCGAGGTTAGGCTCCTTAACTTGCCAGGAAGACAAGTTTGTGTGTGGCTGATGACTTGGCAAGTTGACCAGGCCACTAACACCGTCACCCTAGCCGGAGTGGAGAGAGAGAGACTTAGCTGATGCATCTAATAATCACTGAACCATAATAGTGACTAATCATACTCAAAATAAAATTTGTATTAATTATATTTTGGCTTTGGCTATAATAGCACTGCAATTATAATAATAATTGTTTATTAATATTTCAGTACAAATCATTGTGTAACTGTTCATTGTTCAAAATAATTTGCAGGACAACAGTTTATGTTCATCCTCGTTGAACACCACAAAAGCGGCATTTATCTCATCCTCACCAAAATGACACATAATTTCAATCAATCCAAAATGTTTTCCTTTTCATTTTGCGATGATCGGATTCTTAATTTCAAAGAAAACATTGTGTTTAATTAAATTCTTCGTGAATATTGAGGAGCGTGTCACCTGTGTGGCTTGGGTGACGTCGTGGGCCAGGAGCTTCAGCTACTGACGTCACTAGAGGGGGGCTCGAAGCTTATTTTAGAATGTAGCCGTCCCGACCGGGAGGCCGTACCGAAGGTGTTTGACTTTTGTACTTGTAATAATAACACATATTTATGCCTACTGTATGCTTAACCAGGCCTATTTGTCAGTCCAAGGCTGTGGAGGGTCGAGATGTAACAGAAAATTGAGAGATGACCGTTTTATAGTAATGAAGAGACAGAATGTGTGTTCAGGGTACATAATAGCTACATACTGTACACAGCTGGAGACGCATCTGGCGGTGGCGCCTCGTTACGCTCTGGTTGGTAAAGAATGGCACTAGGGAATCATCTCTATTTGTCGTGGGTTCAGTTCGGGACACGCTGGAATTGTCCTAACTGTCATGGTCAAGCCGAATAAGTCTTAAATTGTCAAGGTGGGTAGCCAGGCGACAAACTTATCTGTTGGCGGCAGCTGTAATAGCCTGGCCTAAAGTGATTGAAAGTATATCTTGAGGTTATCTTGAGATGATTTCGGGGCTTTTTTTTTTTTTAGTGTCCCCGCGGCCCGGTCCTCGACCAGGCCTCCACCCCCAGGAAGCAGCCCGTGACAGCTGACTAACACTCAAGTACCTATTTTACTGCTAGGTAACAGGGGCATAGGGTGAAAGAAACTTTGCCCATTGTTTCTCGCCGGCGCCTGGGATCGAACCCAGGACCACAGGATCACAAGTCCAGCGTGCTGTCCGCTCGGCCGACCGGCTCCCTATATATGTACCTAAATTTGCCACGAGTCATAAATAGAGGGATTTGGTCACAATGGTGGGTTGGCGTTAGGCCATTTTGAAGGCAAGATACCAGAATGGCAGATGAAACATTACGGAGAATCTGTTTACATGGCTAGGCTATGTACCTTTTCGTGCAGAGATTCACGTACAGTATATATTTTATCCTTAGTGAGGGAATACGCTCCTTGCTTGAAAATCGCATTATAACTGAAAACATAATGCGCATCATCTTTATTTTGTGTTCATAATAACTGTAAATAGCTTGCTGAATCCCATTTACGTTAAAATACTACAACAAAATTCTTAAACCTAATATTTTCACATGACAATTATTTATCAGTTACTCTGTAGCCCAGTTACTCTGTAGCCCATTGTAGTCCCATTCTTGAAGGACAACCTGACCAATGAGACTGTTAGTGCAACAGTTTTAAGCCAGACTAAGGCACCCAAACTGTTCCTGGACCTTACCTGAAGAAAGTTCTAGGAGTTCTACTCCGGAATAACCTTTAATTTCAAGTAAAATTCAACACGGCTTGTCATTTTACACAACTCTTTTAACGTCCAGATCGCGACTTACAAAAGGAGCAAGAGTAGCTAGTTTTTTCCATGCTAAGAATCAACTTAGACGACACGAGTTGAGTTGAGAGACAACTAGACAACTCATGGTTTTTGCTCCACCAGTTTATCATAAAGCAGAAGCCAAATTCTCATCATATTTGGTTACAAAACACATAGACCGAGACTGCGTCAAAGCGACTCATTAAACTCCTTGTGGTAGAGAAAGGCGCTCGGGAACCAACTTTACACTCAGATTGTGGCGACTGAATAATTAAACCCAGTTTAGGCTTCCCTGAAGATGAAACTTGGTTAGGCGTGGCGCCCAGGTTCTGAGGAACTCGAGGGCTTGTAGTATCTTGGGAGACAAGAAACTTACCTTCTGCGGCTTGTAGTATCTTGGGAGACAAGACACTTACCTTCTGAGGCTTGTTGACGTCAATTTTGTCCCAGCGGGAGAGGTCATTGCGGTTGAGTCTGTAGAACAGAAACGGACGGCTTAATTGTAGCCTCAATTAAATTAAATTAGAAGCGTCTTAATTATTATTCATATTCTGAATAATTGTATCAGAATTATTGCAATTCAAGTTAGAGTGATAAGATACATGATATCTGAAATCCAGATTTGTAATAATACTAATAATTATTATTATGATAAATAATATACATCGAATTCAATAGTCAAAAATATTATTCAGGAGCTGCACCTACACGCTTGTAAAGGGATTAAATTTGTGAAACTTAGTCACATAATAGTTGGAATGTGGAGCAAAGAGCACACACACAGGCTGATGTAAGATCACCATCTTGTACATGTTTGTACACACTCCAGGACCCAAGATCACCGTCGTCACCATCTCGTACATGTTTGTACGTACGTACATTGTACGTACGTACGTTTGTACGTACATGTTAAATGGGATTCCAGTAACTACTGCACGTTTCTTCAGCAGAGTATAATGTTATTATACAAGTATATACCTTTTAATATATGCTTTATTGTAAACATTACTGAACGAAACATTTTAAGTATATATATTATCCAACTGCAATTGTCGCGTTAAAGTAAAATTTCTTGCCATTTAAAAAAATGGCGACAATTTTTATGAAAGTGTACATAATCGGCAATTATATTTTTCCTTTCATCGAGTATATGCGATATATGCATCGTTATACATTAAATCTTTTTTTTTTCATTCGTACAAGTTAACATTTATAGCGAATTTTGAAAAACAAAAAATTAACCTATCACTAGTCGTAATGGCTCGGTGCTTTCCCCTGATAATTCCCTCCCTCGTGCGTCAATGATAATATGTGTATCCTAGGTAATATCCTACGTAATATCCTACGTAATAGCGCTGGGAAGTTTAGAATCCCCAAATAATTCTTAATTCAAAACTTTCTCACGGCATCAACTCATTTGCATATTAAATCCCTGAAATAATCCCTGTAGCGAAGGTTCCAACACGCGCAGGGGTGAATGCAGTCTAGCTCTTCACTCAATTAACGCGGCATTCATCCTAGAGTGTTGACAACCAAATCCTTTCGTTAAGTCAACGGCTTGAGCCACTCAAAAGTCACCTTCAAAAAAATCAGTAACTTTTTTCCACGAATCCAATCGTAATTTCTTTTTTTTTCCCCCGAAGTCATAAATATTCTTAATGTGGGTTCTTGAAAGTCAATCACTGGTACCGATTCATAGCGCCTTAATTGAATGATTACATCCTCAGTTTCAATCGTCCATTGTGTTTCATGGCTTCACAAGAGAAGGAAATTATGTATAGTTTAGGGAGAGAACGGGTGTGATGTTTACTGTAATTATCTCTACGTTTCCTAACATTTACGAAGGCGTTTGAGGGCTTATCCCCAGTGGACAGGAATAGCGAGCCAGGCACCTACCTCCTCTGGCTCACTGGATGGGCGGGGCAGGAGATGTCGGTTGGGTGAGACAGGGAAAGACGTCGGTTGGGGAGACAGGGAGAGACGTCGGTGGGTGAGACAGGGAGAGATGTCGGTTGGGTGAGACAGGGAGAGACGTCGGTGGGTGAGACAGGGAGAGACGTCGGTGGGTGAGACAGGGAGACGTCGGTGGGTGAGACAGGGAGAGACGTCGGTGGGTGAGACAGGGAGAGACGTCGGTGGGTGAGACAGGGAGAGACGTCGGTGGGTGAGACAGGGAGAGACGTCGGTGGGTGAGACAGGGAGAGACGTCGGTGGGTGAGACAGGGAGAGACGTCGGTGGGTGAGACAGGGAGAGACGTCGGTTGGGTGAGACAGGGAGAGACGTCGGTGGGTGAGACAGGGAGAGACGTCGGTTGGGGAGACAGGGAGAGATGCCTTTATAGGAAATTAGGAGACATTGGGTGTTGGAAACGTTGAAACGGCAGTGTTGGTGACTGGGAGAGTTGAAACATGCACCTTAGACAAGTGCCTTAAAAAAAAGGAAACTATTGACAGCTTCAGACTAGGGCCCGCAAGATGTGACGCGCCGCCCGACACAGCAAAACAAGGGTAGTATCTACGAGGAATGCCACCACTAATCTCCGCTTGAGCCCCTAACTGCAACACGGCTTTTATTCTCTGTATGTGATCCCCAGCGACGATCATTGCGCATTGTTTTGCGGTGTTCTGCCTACTCGAGTAGGATGGGAAAATCGCCGTTTACAAGTGGTTAAATTCACCGTCGAAATTGTAATGGTAAATGTGGTTGTATGGGGGTTCTGTTCCTGAACCCATTATATGCCTCTGAACCCTTTCCACCACCGCCAACGGAATGGGTATTCGGTGCATGGATGTACCCAATTAGTGAATGGATGTGGCTTTCTGTAGACCAAGACTTATCACCAAAAGTCAAAGCCGTAGAGTTATTTCATGTTGAGTTTGGCCTATAAGTACATAGCAACACATCATTTAGTCTCCAAAATGCGACTCCATCTCACCAACTTAGAGTAGTAATTCCCCCCCAAAGCGGAGTGTAAACTAAGATTGGCAAGTGATACGTGTGCAGCACGTTATATCGTCAGGGGGATTACTTTCTCTTCTTGTTATGAAGGCTCCGCGGCCGCCACAAAGCTCCTGAGATTACTCCATCATCAATATCCTCTTTCACGCGGCCACGACAATTGATCCTTGACAAGAAAGCAATCAATCGTCAACCTGGGAGCCCTCTGGGCGTGGGGGATTTTCTGGTGCGTCGAAAGTGGGTGGGGGGGATGGACTAGGTGGATTAATTGGTGGTGTACCTGCACTTGTTTAGGTGCGGAAGGAAAGTAATTACTTTTTAATTGCAGTTACGAGGAATTAATGAACATAAGATGATTATCGGCGAATCTACTAATTTTTTTGCACTCGTAATCTTGTGTTATACTTGGGAATTTAGTAACTAGGCGTTTGAAGGATAAGATGCAGCTAAACATTCTGTAACAAACTTTATATATTTCACTGTTTTGATAAACATTATTATCAATCACAAATAAAAATGTGAAACGATAATTTTGTAATCAGCCTTCACATCGGGAAATGCTTGACCCTACAATGTTGACCAGACCACACACTAGGAGGTGAAGGGACGACGACGTTTCGGTCCGTCCTGGACCATTCTCAAGTCGTCCTGGACCATTCTCAAGTTGTAGGGTCAAGTCGACTTGACCCTACAACCTAACTACGGTCAAATCTTGTTCCCACCTGTGCAACATAGCGCTGGATAACGTCCTATACTATCTAGTTTTCCACCTCTCCTTGACCCTTCTGATGGGCCACGATAAAGTGGAAATTTCCTTGTACTATATACAGGCTTGATTTAAACCGAGCTTGGGTGTCAAGTTACAGCCCCGCTCCTGTGTCAGGTAAGTCCACTACGGGCTCACCATAGCCCGTGCTACTTGGAACTTTTTGTTCCAAGTAGCGAATCAACAACAACCGAACTTGATTACAGGCTATTCATGCCCGTGCCACCTCTAGGGTGGATTAGTTAATCTTCATCAATCACCTAGCTTGTACGGGCTCACCATAGCCCGTGCTACTGGAACTTATTGTTCTGAGTAGCGAATCTTAAACAACAACAACAATAACCTAGCTTGATCAGTTACAGCCCTGCTCCTGTGCTAATAAATCCACTACGTTAAGTAGCCCGTGCTACTAGCAACTTTTTGTTCCGAGTAGCTGAATCTAAAACAACAACCGAGCTTGATCAGAATTAGTCTTCTCTGTTCTAAACAAATTTGTTCATTGGTTTAGTCTCTGGTTTGGTGGTGAATGGTTTTGTGCATTTACTAATTATTAACAAGTCATGGTAGCTACATTATTAAGCCATTTTTATTTCACTTATTAAGAGAAAAGATTGCAGGATATTGTTTAAGACAGCATGTGGTAAACGAAACATTGAAATATCTTGCAAAATATGAAAAACTATGGATTGCAACATCTATAATACGTGAGGATGTCTGACATCCTCACGTATTAATGTAATTATTAATGCGCTAGGCTAAAATTTTACACCTAGAAAAATGTCACATCTCCCTTGAGACACTAGCAGGTGGAAACAAGATTACTTTGAGGGTCCTCTAACTAGTCTTGTTATCATTAGCTATCGTAATCAGCTTTGGGGGTCTAAAGAGATAAGCTTGATATGAGTCTCATTGTATGGCGGGGCGAGCCAGTCATCAGTATTCGTATAGGCGCTGCCATAATTGGTCGCCCGTGCTGTTTGCTTACCGATTACTGCGCAAAACCCTTAGAAAAATTATATACGGTTACTTATAACTTCGAAAAAGTAAATGTGGATATGTGTGTCACGTGGATAATGCAACCCTCGCTTTGTAAACGAAAATGACTTACACGGAAATATTGGTCGACTCCCAACTACTCGTATGTTAAAACTTCTGTTATTATCTTTATAGTCTTGTTTTCAAATTAAGAAAAAAACGAATATGATTTCTGCCTAATGATTGTTGTGAAATTTACCTCTCTAGATATAACCAATAATCTCCGAATTGAAACCATATTGGAGAGATATATGGTGACGCGTTCGAGTCAGAACACACTTATCTCAAGAAAATCAATATATAAATATCGATTATCTCGCCCAGTCACAACCCAAAAATTATTCATTGTTTAACGGAAAAGAAAGATGAGGAGAGAGTGAGGTTTTGGCTGAGAGAGAGAGAGAAAGAGAGAGAGAGGAAAAAAGAGAAGATCGAGGGTAGAGGTGGAGGCGGTAATGAACGTAGTGACCACCAGGGAGTTGAACGGGCGACCCCAGCCGACATGGAGCCTCCCAAGTTTTACCCTGGAGTAGCCGCCCTCAAGTTATATACCGGAGCCAACGTCTACAGGAGCCCTCGGCGACTCCCACCGCCCTTTGTCCCGTGTACGTACCGGAGCGTTAGTTACTCTTACGCCCAATGTTGGCTAAAAAAGTTTTAATGTGGTAAAATGGTTTCGTGTGGTGGTGCCCCCCAGCGTGTGTGGGGGGGCCTTTGGGGCGTTCGTCTTGAAGGTATGGCAGGGTGTGTGGCAACGTCTCACACGTTTGAGCACGACTGAGCACATGGGGGAGACGAGATTGAGCACATAGGGAGGAGGAGAGAAGCATGGCTAAACCCCATGAAGGTAGGTAGGTAGGAGGGGGGTGAACCCATTTGGGGAGGGGGGAGATGAGCCGAAGAGGAGGCAGGCAGACAGGCAGGAAGGTAAGAGCAGCAGCAGCCCTACAAGTTGCCACCCCTCGCATGGCCGTGGTTGAATGGCTTCGCGCCATGTTTAAAACCTCTGGGGTAAGAGTCGGGCGCCATCATTTAGTGCCCTGCCTTCCTCCTAGCCACTGGCCTCGCCACGCCTCGCCACGCACACACGCCTTTATTGTGAGTCGGGGAGCTGTGAGTGTCTGGGACGTTTGTGCAGGGAGCTGTGAGTGTCTGGACGTTTGTGCGGGGAGCTGTGAGTGTCTGGGACGTTTGTGCGGGGAGCTGTGAGTGTCTGGGACGTTTGTGCGGGGAGCTGTGAGTGTCTGGGACGTTTGTGCGGGGAGCTGTGAGTGTCTGGGACGTTTGTGCGGGGAGCTGTGAGTGTCTGGGACGTTTGTGCGGGGAGCTGTGAGTGTCTGGACGTTTGTGCGGGGAGCTGTGAGTGTCTGGACGTTTGTGCGGGGAGCTGTGAGTGTCTGGGCGTTTGTGCGGGGAGCTGTGAGTGTCTGGTCCGTTTGTGCGGGGAGCTGTGAGTGTCTGGTCCGTTTGTGCGGGGAGCTGTGAGTGTCTGTTCCGTTTGTGCGGGGAGCTGTGAGTGTCAGGACATTTGTGCAGGGAGCTGTGAGTGTCTGGTCCGTTTGTGCAGGGAGCTGTGAGTGTCTGGTCCGTTTGTGCAGGGAGCTGTGAGTGTCTGGACGTTTGTGCGGGGAGCTGTGAGTGTCAGGACATTTGTGCGGGGAGCTGTGAGTGTCAGGACATTTGTGCGGGGAGCTGTGAGTGTCTGGTCCGTTTGTGCAGGGAGCTGTGAGTGTCTGGTCCGTTTGTGCAGGGAGCTGTGAGTGTCTGGACGTTTGTGCGGGGAGCTGTGAGTGTCAGGACGTTTGTGCAGGGAGCTGTGAGTGTCAGGACATTTGTGCAGGGAGCTGTGAGTGTCAGGACATTTGTGCAGGGAGCTGTGAGTGCCAGGACATTTGTGCAGGGAGCTGTGAGTGTCAGGACGTTTGTGCAGGGAGCTGTGAGTGTCGGGACGTTTGTGCAGGGAGCTGTGAGTGTCGGGACGTTTGTGCAGGGAGCTGTGAGTGTCGGGACGTTTGTGCAGGGAGCTGTGAGTGTCGGGACGTTTGTGCAGGGAGCTGTGAGTGTCGGGACGTTTGTGCAGGGAGCTGTGAGTGTCGGGACGTTTGTGCAGGGAGCTGTGAGTGTCGGGACGTTTGTGCAGGGAGCTGTGAGTGTCGGGACGTTTGTGCAGGGAGCTGTGAGTGTCGGGACGTTTGTGCAGGGAGCTGTGAGTGTCGGGACGTTTGTGCAGGGAGCTGTGAGTGTCGGGACGTTTGTGCAGGGAGCTGTGAGTGTCGGGACGTTTGTGCAGGGAGCTGTGAGTGTCGGGACGTTTGTGCAGGGAGCTGTGAGTGTCGGGACGTTTGTGCAGGGAGCTGTGAGTGTCGGGACGTTTGTGCAGGGAGCTGTGAGTGTCGGGACGTTTGTGCAGGGAGCTGTGAGTGTCGGGACGTTTGTGCAGGGAGCTGTGAGTGTCGGGACGTTTGTGCAGGGAGCTGTGAGTGTCGGGACGTTTGTGCAGGGAGCTGTGAGTGTCGGGACGTTTGTGCAGGGAGCTGTGAGTGTCGGGACGTTTGTGCAGGGAGCTGTGAGTGTCGGGACGTTTGTGCAGGGAGCTGTGAGTGTCGGGACGTTTGTGCAGGGAGCTGTGAGTGTCGCGACGTTTGTGCAGGGAGCTGTGAGTGTCGGGACGTTTGTGCAGGGAGCTGTGAGTGTCGGGACGTTTGTGCAGGGAGCTGTGAGTGTCGGGACGTTTGTGCAGGGAGCTGTGAGTGTCGGGACGTTTGTGCAGGGAGCTGTGAGTGTCAGAACGTTTGTGCAGGGAGCTGAGAGTGTCTGGACGTTTGTGCGGGGAGCTGAGAGTGTCGACGTTTGTGCGGGGAAGCTGAGAGTGTCTGGGACGTTTGTGCAGCCAATTCGGTATGGTAAAAAGTTGTATTCTGCCGTGAGCTGCCATTTTCAACCGGTGATGTGTGTGGTTGGGTTACAGTTCTTTCCCAGTATTAAATATTCAATCAAGGTACAATACTCATGATTTGTACCAATTAATGTATCATAAGATTGCATCACACTGCAGACCAGTTCTTTCAAATTAGCATGGTGTAGGAGTCATTTCACTTTAGATGGGCTAGGCAGGCTGCCACTTGAATTAACAGTGGACTTAACAATTACTTGGTTGAATTAATTCTGGTTGACCTACAGTTACTGGTAAAGTTGTATGACCTTCATACCAGTACGCAAGATGATTTTCATGTTCACGTCTGCAGTAGAACTATTTATGGACAATTTATGGTGTGATGTTGAAAAGACATTGTATATCAAATTCCTGCTCAATGCCTACGTATTCAGTCCATCCCCTTAACACTTCTAGTAACTTTTTAGTCGAAAGTACCAATATGTAGTGATAAGCGACCAAAAAGTTTTTTTGTATTACTGAATTTGGCTAAACTGTAAACTTTTTATTTTTTTTATTTTTTATTTTTTTAAATATATAGTGGCAACATATAGAACCGAACCTAGTTATCCTAAACCTAAAATATTCTGTACACATATGTGCATATTATTATACTAGGCCTAGGAATGTTTTAAGTTTGGTTTTTAGCTCTATTTTTTTCTGGACTTTAAAATTAAAAATGCAAAAGGTAAAATTTTTATTGGTCTATTGCTACATATTGGTACCTTTGACCAAGTAGTTACTATGTGCTATCATTTTGGGAGCATGGGTTGTACAATTAGATATGCAGTACAGTACATGAGATTGTGATAAATAAAGTCATTGGTTATGGTGATCATGACATCTGTGTTGAATGTGTGCTCATCTACTTGTTTAATGCTTGTTTAGTAACAAGATGCCAGCCAAGTTCTACAAGCCTGAGTACAGTATTACTTACTTGACATCGGTCTTGGTCATGAGAGCATAACCGCACCAAGTAGACACGCCTACGATGGCAATCCCCATAATGCTCACGAGAGGCACGATCTGAAATTTAAAGAAAGTTTGATTTAATTATCGGTTTAAATTTTATTGGGTATAATAATTTTTTTTCTTGTATTTACTGTACTATCTCGACACTTGCAGAGTTTTAACAAAGTTGTTTTTCTCTTTCAGCCGGAAGTGTTGGTTTGGTCAAGGGTGACCTAATTAAGATGGATGGTGTTTCGGCTAGTGAGCACATGAACGGATCCTCAGGAGCATCACAGGGTGGGTCATCAGGGCGGTCCTCACCTTCAGGTTTGTCGTGTTGCTCTTTGAAATAAAGGGAAAGAAACTCCTTATATCTGCACCCTTTCCGTGTTAGTGTGAAAAGTCATATGCTAGCTAAAGCTTTTTTCCTTTTAATTTATTTTGACTTGTATGCAGATATAGTTAAATTGTTGCTTTAAATATATATATATATTGTTGATAAATGCAAGATTAGTTTTTCATTAATAAAATATTTAGTTGGCATTGGACTGACTTCTGGGAAGTGTATTGTATTGATGTAATAATTCTTTTTGTCAATTTTCTATGTTTTATTGTCTTTGTCATACATAGATCCTGCACCAAACAAGATGTTCGTGGGTGGCCTTTCCTGGCAAACAACCCCCGAGAAATTGCGGGAATATTTTGGTTCTTACGGCACAGTGAGGGACGTTCTCATCATGAAAGATCCTGTAACGCAGGTAAGGCTCTATAATATCACGTTTTGGTCTCCTAAAACTAGATCCTAATTTTTTATTTGTTAACAAAATGTTAATTTGTACAAAGGTATAATAGCACAGTAAAGAACTAAAGTTATATAGTACAGTACTCTAACGTGTATAAGACACAGTTCACTCGGAATGTGATTACAGTATTACCAACCACCTTTAAATGGATGAGTTGTCGTGTGATAATAATCAAGAGAAGATAAACATTCATTATCCTGCGAGCCATTTGATAATGGTAGCATGCCACGTTTATATAATTGCACATACTGTATAATGCAGATACAGTATTGTATATATAATTTAGGATAATGGAGGATTTTTCAATTTTATTTCCAGTTGCTAGTTCTGGAGAATTTTCACTTTAGGTTTTACAAGTACAGGTAACTAAAGTTTGTGTAGGTTGCAGAAAAGTGGAAAATGATGTTTGTGAAACTATTTATATATAGACAAATATGCACAAAGACTTCATACAGTTTACAAACTTATTGCACCTGCACTGTTTTTTGCCGGTGTTTCAGAGTGCTTTTTAATGGAAAAACTAAATTTCTACAATGAATAAAGTGACTGATATTGTACAGAAGATCCTAATAAATCAATTTTGTTATATCACAGGACTTATAGTTTGTTGGTATAAGTTGTCCTAGTTTGTTGGGGGTATAAACAAACTAGGAAATGTCTTATAAAAGTCTTCAGTATACAGTAGTAATTACTGTTTTGTAGTATTGTTGATTTATGAAATACTGAATTGTTTAATAACTAACTGAGATGATGAATTATTTTACTGCAGAAGTCCTGTGATAGATCCATACAAGAAAAAATATTAGTATGAACTTGGACCTGGAACTTTTGATAGTTATGTAAAAAAAAAAAAAAGGGAATTTTGCTAGCAAAGCCATTTTTGTGGATAAAGTGAATACAGCAATGGCTTTTTTGAATTACTGTATTCCAAGTTTGTGTTGGCCATCATTCATACAGTATTTGACGAGATGCTGATCTCTTTAATTACTCTTTTTAATACATTTGACACTTGTCAGATTTAACGCAGGAAATTTGAGGGATGTGTGGCAATGATGAATAAGAGCAGGCAAGAAGCCATGTGTGTTACCCTTGGCGAGGGAGTTCTGTGAAGCCTAGTGAATGCTAGGGCCATGGAAAGCCTGGGACAAATCTCATTACGCTTGAGGAATTGCGGCTGTTAAGGGCAGAAGCCAATTTGTGGACCAGCTACAGTTGTCACTTTCTACCTTTAAAAAAAAAAAAAAATAGCTGGAGCTGCTTGCATCTGTGCACGCTGCTTTATAAAATGTAGAGACCTTCATATTTTTTATATAGAGAATGGTTGATGGACGAAGTTAATACTTATAACTTCTTATTAACTCTCAGATAAAACTTTGATGGAAGTCTGAGATTGGAGAAGCTGAGAAATGGGTGAGAGGTGAGATCCTAGTTTGAATTCGGCATTGTTGCCTTTGGTCAATGTTGATTTGATTTTTTCCTTTGTCGCACATGTCACATTGCTGTAATGGAAGTGGTGTTTTTACGTTGGGCAGTCTTGTGTATTTAAAGAGGGTTGATATGTGTAGAAGGTACAAACTAAATATATACATATATGTTTGTATACATGTGTACATGTATATATATATAATGTACTGTTCATATATATGTATAAAATGAGTACAATTTTATATATATATATATATATATATATATATATATATATATATATATATATATATATATATATATATATATATATATATAATAATGTGTATAATATGTATATGTACTGTATATACTGTACATGTATACATTATATATAATGTGTATAATATGTATATGTACTGTATATATGTATATATATTTTAAATATGCATATTCATAGATAAACTTAATGTGTAATGCAACAATATAAGTTAAGATTACCTGTTTGTGGTCAGACATTTATAATCCTCAATTGCTTAACTGTATTCATAATAGACTGATTTAGTTGTTGTAGCTGATACAGCAACTAGAGTGCATCGGAGCAGTTGGTGGGTGTAGTGATCTGATCATCTAACACAAATGTGTAGTACATACTGAATAGATAATTTCTAGCCAGAGTGTAGCCTTTACTGTTGCTGAGATGTTTTCTTTTTGTTAAGTACTGCTGGTTATGGATATGCTACAGTTGGCTCACATTCGGGCATTATGACATGTAAGCCTTGATCCATATGTGGTATATGATCACGTTTGATACCGGTAGCATTGATGGGAATAACAAGCAATTATTGCATTTAGTTTTGGTGTAATCTGGAGAAGTAGCAAAAAATGTTTTAGTAATTCGAATCCTTTTTCATAGCCTTTGTGTAACATGAATATTATTTAGGCTCGGACAAAAGATCTTGATCTTGTTGTATTGAGTCTGCTTCCCCCTTTCATATGTACATTTGGAATGCACACCTATCTTTTTCCTAGCATAATGAATCTTTTTTGTTCATTTTAATGTGAAGAAAATTGTCAGTTCCGTGAATGCCACATACTGTTTTCAATAATTTTATGATCTTAACAGACCCCAGTCTTATTTTCCCAATTATCATACATTTCAGAGGAGTCGTGGTTTTGGTTTTATCACATTTGGAGATGCTAGCAGTGTTGAGAAGGTCATTGCTGTTCCCAACCATGTACTTGATGGTAAAAAGATTGATCCCAAACATGCCACACCTAAGAACAAGGGGCGCACCAACCGCACAAAGAAAATCTTTGTAGGTGGTGTCAGTCAAGAAACAAGTGCAGAGGAAGTTAAAGCTTACTTTTCGTCCTTTGGCAAGGTATGTATAATGGTATTTATATTTGAATGGTCGAGATGAGTGTTGGGTATTGATGGGAATTGGCATTTAATGTTCAGGTGGATATTTGTAATTATTTTTTCTAGCAGTCATTTTGAATCCTTCAAACAGACATTTGCATTTGCATTTAGCATTTAGCATTTTAGCATTTTGCTGGCAGAAACTAGCAGGCAGTTTTTATTTTTGATGGACATTTTGAATGAATGGAGGATACTGAAATGTATGAATTTGATGAGTGTGTAAGGAAGTGGAGTGAGGGTAAACAACATATTGGATATGGAAAACAACAAGGCTCCTTTGAAGTTTGTAAGGGAGTAAATGTGTTTGTGCTGTACATACTATTGGGTTGCTGCTATGGGGATGGCTGCTGGAGATTGACAATTTTTTCTTATCAATTCACGATACAATATGGACAAGCGAGTATCATTGCGTAGCTATGCTTTTTGTCTCGCTTATTACTTAATCTAGTTAATGCCATGCTTCACCATGCAAATGGGAGATGGTATAATAATTATGTATGCATGTTGGATGACTCGTTCCCGTGATTAGCAAGGTCTGTAACCTATGTACCTGCTGTTAAAACTTTAAATACAGAACAGGATAATGATTATACAAGTTTAAGATGTATTTTGCTTACAATACAGCATCATAAGCTGTATCCTTCTTTTGGTCTTTACCCCTATCTTCTTTTTGAGGTCATCTTGAGATGATTTTGGGGCTTAGCGTCCCCGCGGTCTGGTCCTCGACCAGGCCTCCTTTGTTACACACCCCCTAGGAAGCAGCCCGTAGCAGCTGTCTAACTCCCAGGTACCTATTTACTGCTAGGTAACAGGGGCATCAGGGTGAAAGAAACATTTTGCCCATTTGTCTCCGCCTCCACCGGGGATTAAACCTAGAACCTCAGGACTACGAATCCAAAGCGCTGTCCACTCAGCTGTCAGGCACCCCTGAATTTATATGTACTAGTGTATGCATTAAAATTTGTGTTCATTGTTGTGTGTGTTTGCTAGAGTATTAAATTAAGGAATGCAATTTTACCATCTTAGAAAAACTGAATATTTTCACAACAAATTTGGTAGATAAATTTTAACATATGGTTACTATATATTATCAAATAAATGACTCTTAAATTATGGTACTCTATTTTTAATAAATTAAAAATTCTGTTCACCTAGATTCTGAAAGCTTTTTTTAAAACAAACATTTTCATAAGTCTTTAAAGTAACAAAATAAACAAAATTAATATTTATTACTACAGTTCTTGTGTATAATTTTTGTTAACACAAATATTTATCCTTCTAATATATTGTATTTATTTACAGGTTGAGGAAGCAGTGATGCTTATGGATAACCAGACCAAGCGACATCGTGGGTTTGGGTTTGTCACATTTGAGTGTGAAGATGTAGTCGAGCGTGTGTGTGATATTCACTTCCACACCATCAAGAACAAGAAGGTTGAATGCAAGAAAGCCCAGCCAAAAGAGGCAGTGCAGGCAGCCTCTCTCCTTTCAAAGAGGCTGATAGTGGGTCAGACTGGTCTTGCAAACCCAATTGTAACTGCCCAGTCAGCTCACATCCAGGCTGCTGCAGCTGCTGCTGCTGCTGCCCAAGCAGCTGCACTAAGTGGCTATGGAAAGCTAGTGGGTGGGGGTACATATCCTCCCTTGTCAGCCTACCGCTACACTCCTTATCCTTTGCCATCCGCTGCTTTGACCTCAGGTGGTCCCCCAGGTGCAGGTCTGCCTGGAGGCCCTACCCTGACTGCAGTTTCTGCTGCCCCCACCATGGCCAACCATTCAGCAGCTTTCTCTTCCCCTGCCACACAAACCCTGCCTACTCTCTCTACACATGCAGGTCTCACTACCCCATACCAGGGCTACTCGCTCACTAATGTAGACATGAGCTCCTTCCAAGGGGTAGATTGGAGTGCCATGTATGGTGTGGGCATGTATGCTTAGTTGTGTACACAAGTGCCCTCTCACGTCCACCTGACTGCTTGACCATGACTCATAGTAACCCTTTCCACCCACCGTCCTTAGTTCAGTTGTCGGCCCTTTTATTTTTTTCCCCATGATTTACTTGAGTCCCCTTCCCTCGCCTAACTTACACTTTGAGTCCAGCCCGCCCATTATGCCGCTGTGAGCTCTCCTCTGCACCAGATATTCTCAGCCTCAGGGAATTGTGCATAATTTTAAGTTGTTCTCTGTGCACCCTTTGTCATTTAGTCCTCATATTTTTCTATCCTAGTTTTCTTCATTTATTTCTGTCTTCCCTTCATCAACCCCATTCCTGTTAAGATTTGATTTGTGCCATCTCATTATGGTGGCCTTCCCAGCTTGTTGCGACAATGAAAGAGTGCCATACCGGAACCTTGGTACTGGGCTGGGCTCATTGTGACCCAGATAGATCTCTACAGTACTTAGTATTATGTCTCTCTAGGCAGTGCTACTGCTGCCAACCATTTAGTCCATGTACTTAAACATTTTTCTCAAACATGAAGGTTTTTGTTTATTTATTTTTGTTAATGTACGTGTGCGTTTATAGGGTTTAAGTGTCATTGCTAAGCATAACTTGCCCAGGCCAAGTTCAAATACTTGGACCTGCTCAATGTGAACAAAGCAAGATGTAAATATTTGTTTACGGATAAGACTTATGGCTGTAAAAAGGTCTTGGCATACAAGGATAGGGTGATAACCCTAGACTTGCCATGTAAAACTTTGTCTTGGCTCCTCTGAATGGGGAGCCACTTTGGTCTGCCCCTCTTGCATAAAAGAATGGGCAACAGTTCGTTTTCATTTTTACAGCAGAATACTTTTATTTGATTTTTGCATGACACTGGGGATCAAGATTTTAGATTTGAGTTACTGTTAAGGTCACAAGAGTTCATGGGGCCGGGATGCAGAGCCCCTGCCAGCCCTTGTTAAAAAGAGTCAGTGGAGTTGGTCCCCTGCTGACTACATTCCACACTGGTCAGTGACTTTTAGCCGCTGCAAGTCTGCTTGAGCGGCTGGGACTAGCTTACTATAGCAAGTGTGTAGTAATAAGTGCGGAGCAATACTCAGTGTGCGTTGCGTTTGCTTCTCAAGTCTTCTCTGTGAAACACATAACACCTCAGTGGTACTTGCTGTGTTACAACCCATGTACCATGTACCTTATTCCTTGACCTGACTTTCCTTCCAGTCACCCCCATCAGTCCCTCCCCACCCCCACCCACCTATACCACAGCCTGCCTGCCATGTGTGCCATCATGCACCCACTTTTTGCAGCCATGAACTGTACTTGTACACCAAATGGTGCACATGGCAACGCCCACCGCTGCAGCCATGAGAGCGTCGTGTGGTGCACATGGGGACCTTGGAGGCCTGGTCTTGAGGTTGCCTCGGCGATGTAAGTATTTTGGACGAGCTCTCACCGCAACACCGACTGTTTCCAGCAAGTGGTAACCACGGTAACAACCATCTCTGGCATGCTACGTATCCATTAATATCCTTCTAGGCCTGTCTAGGAAGTCTGGTACCAACGTAGGCAGCATAACATTTTGATACTTATTTTTATTTGCACCACATTGGAATGACCAGCAAAAACCATGTAGGCCTTTTATAAATTTACTTCTATTGTACAACATTGATCTCTGTTTTCATGTTTCTGCATAGGCCTAGAGTGAGCCAATAGCTTAGAATGTAATGTAAATAGCTTTATGTGTGGTGGATTACCTACAAGGATTCCCGTGGTTTGATATAAGGCCATTGTTAGACTATGGAAACTTGGTAGCCTATATGTCTGGGATATTTTTCCTTTTTTTTATTTTATTTTTTTATTTTTTATCTTTTGAGATTGTGGCTGTTGTTGAGCAGAGGAGCTCGGAATGCCTAGATTGTCCTCTCCACCTGCCTCTGTAACCCCCGTGTGTGTAAATGATGGGACGGGAGGGCGACCCACTCCTGCCTACGCAGGCAGTCCAGGGCTTAGTATAATTCAGTATTTTGGGAATTTCCGTAGTTTCAATAGTAGTTCATTTTTATTTCTATATTATGATTAATATATGAAATCAATAAATTTGTTTTTAATTTCTCCACAGATGAATATTAGAATAAATATTTTTCACTAGTAGCATTCACGGGGAAATTTTTTTTAATGCCCTTGATGGCTTAAGACTACCTAAGTACATAATATCCCATTGTTGCAAGTAGCCAGTTATTTCAATATTTGTCAGTACTGAAAGCCCAGACTGGGTCCTCCTTCAATCTCTGCCCTGAGGTACAGATAAGTCAATTGGCAGTTGGCAGACAATAGGGTTTTCTTATGTCTGTCAGTCTCCTTTATCTGTGTCTAACCAGGGGCCTCAGAACCACTCCCATACGTTACCTCCTGTGTACCATCTACACTGTATTTTCATCATTTTGTACTGTTTATGATGTTGGCCCAAAGCTCTGGGATCAACGCCCACCACTGGTATGTCGGTCAACCGTAGATTTTGGGTCTCCTTTTTTTTATCCCATTATTAAGAATTATTCAGCTCATAGATGCGTATGAGTCCTTTTTCATATGCATGAATGAGGTGAAAAATTTATTTGCTGGAGTGGGTAATTTTGTGGGTAATGCAGCATTACCAGTTGGTAGAGAAGTTTTCTCATACAGTAGTTCTGTGAGCTGAATTATTTACCTACTCTCCTCTGGGGTTTGTTACCTAGCTTAGCAACTCGTCTTTAGCCTAAACCACTAGTAGTTTCAATAAATAATATTTCATTCTTCTATTATATGTGCCACTCTTGAGTCTTATTTATTTATACTGTGGATCTAACTTTAACATTGCTAGCCAAGCACTGTCTATCCAATAGTTTAAAAGTCACTCCATTATTTTATTTGTAGCTTTGTCTTATATCTGTTTGTGTACTTAATGGGGTGTTAAAAAGACAACAGTTCAAGTCTAGTCATACCAGATGTGATGCTTAGATTTTGTTTAATACCTTTCTTTTTTAGTAGAACTTTGCATTAAATAATAGTTTTGTCTTAGAGATCTCTTTGAATGTACCGTAGAATTTTTGCCAGTGGCGTAACAGTCATGATGACCTTTTGATTCTAAACATTTGCCAGAATTTTAACGTCCCCCCTTTTTTTTCCTCTTCGTTATTGATGAGCAAAGGAGTCTGGCATAAATTCTGCCAAGTGTTTTAATCATTGGTATTACCAGGTATTCTCCCACAAATTAGAAAAGTAATATTCTGGGGCCTTGAATCATCATTGTGAGGATTCTGACAGTCTCAAGCTATATAAACTTTTGTTGATTTTTGGGTAAACATGATAGCTACATGTAGAGTAGTTTTCCTCAAGGCAACATGCTTTTAAGATAAGCAATGTAGTATTGAGGCATTTGTTACATGTGACACAGCTTACGCTCTGTTATGCATTGTGAGATAGCGGTGACAAGAGGGTAGATAGTGCAGTGGTTACCATTAATTTGCCCCCAGAGGTGCTAGTAGTGCTACACAGGGCCAAGTTTGGGTAGCCCAATTGCGGACCAAATAAATCGGATGCAGCAATAAGTGTTGTTATTTTTTCATGAGGGAATAAAGACATCAGAGGGAAATTAATATTTTTGCATTTTATAAACCAAACCCTTTTGCTCAATCACCCCCTGCTCAATGTGGAGCTGTCCACCAAGAGCTAGGCAGAGATGAGTTGCTGGAGCTCTAGATCCAGACAAACCTCAGAGGATGATAGGTGGAGACATGGTACAAATAAACTCGTGCATCAGAAATGCATCTTAGTTGATAAGGGATATAAAGCATTTATAACCCATTTTCAGGAAGTGTGTCCACCAAGGCATAATGCAGTGTTTTAACCCGAGTTGACAGTTCTAAGAGTGACCTACAAACCAGCCAGTGGGCCTGTTGACCCTAGCAGCAGTATGGGTGTGCCAGTGGTGATGGTGGTGTGGTGGTGGTGGTGGTGGTGTGGTGGTGGTGGTAGTGGCGGTGTAGGACTGCCACAGCACGATGATCATAAAAACCAAACTCTCTACCCAATGGTGTAGGGTGAACCACAGCTTACATATAGGTTTATTTTTCTGTGTTGTCTTATTAGAGAGCTTTATCATTAGAAAACATTATTTGCTCTGTGTATTGTAAGGAAGTGTTGAATGTTCTTCAATGTGTTGTAAAATTACTGCTGGGCTATTTATAGTAAGCAACAATTGATAGCAGTCGAGTTTATTTTGACATGAATTAAAGGCATTATGATCACATTAGAATTAAGGGAATATTAGTGGGATGTTTTTATGAGTACTTGCTGTGCTGTTTATTAGCTGGAAGGCAAAGCTGTAATAAAGGCTCATTTTCGGTAGCTTAGGGCGAGGCAGCTATAATAGAAGTGGCAGCTGTTTAGTGTCGTAGGTGAGCCTCCATAATATTATAATTGATGTAGTTTAGTTGTGCTGATGTGGAAGGTGCAGTTGCCAGTTTATTTTTTTTGTTAGGCTGATTTGTGCCATAGTCTGGTATTGGGGTGGGGATCATTATTTTGGGGGAATACTAGGGTGGGGGGTTATACTAGCTTACATGGACCAAATAGATGCACTTTGGCTATATATTTAGATAAATTTAATGTCGGTTAATTGTTGTTAGCATAGCCAGTGTTCATTTACTCAGCTGATCTCCCTCCTGAGTCTTCCTAAGTGTGGGGTTCATCCTACTAGTGTTACTCCTCCTGAAGACAGCATATATGCATTGGAGGCACAGACACATTGTTTCTAGCCCCACTGGAGCACACTGGGTTGCTGTTAACTTCTCATTGTAGGAATTGTCTGGCAGTTCAGTTTTCCAAGCTCCAACTATTAATGTTAAGGTCAAGTGCCAAAGTGGTAATACAGAGTCATTTACCATCAGCCATGTCTGTTCTTGTCTTCATAAAGGTAAAAAGAAAAAAAAAAGAGGCTGTTTACTACATAACATTGGCCACTAGTATACCCTTGATGCCTTATTCATCGATGGCGGGTTTCTAAAGAAGTTTTAAAGAGACGATCGTCAGTGATTCTTCCAGGCATCTCGGTTGCTGCTAATGGTAAATGTCGTACAAATTTTTAAATTTTAATACTTTTGAGATTCGACACCACCACACCACTACAATTCTGCAAAGCCCTTGAGCCATGCAAATATGTTAATGACTGTGTTTACCTAGATGTATACAGGATTACCACATGCCGTGAAGCAATAAGTGTCGAAACCCTCTATTTTTGTACATAAGACTGTGAGCATTAATGATATATAAAGTCAGTAATAAAAGTGAAATATTTTCAAAACCAATGTGCAGTGTGTGTCTATTATTATATTTGAACATCTTATCCACATGCATATAAGTGGTACACACTGGACTTAGTACATATTAAAGAAAAAAAATACATACACATGAAGGAAGGGGTCTGACATAACCCATATATAAAATCTATAAGGTAATTTGTTTTGCTTCTAATGTGACTTTGGTTTTAGACTATCTTTCTCTGCTTTTGTGTTTTGGCATTGGACCCTTCTCCTGTGGTTTGCTCTTTTGGATTATTACATAGCGTGCCCAAGTTACCCCAGCATAGGGTAACCTATTTTCTTGTATGTACTTTACTGTGTTGTAGACTAGTGGTATCTACATTGTATACCGACCAAGGCTGTAGTGTGGTAGAGAGGACTCTTGCGCAGATGTCACTTCCCAGATGCTTGCCTACTTGTATTAGGTGTGCATGTATCGGGAGTAATGTCTTGCGCAGCAGCCAAGGGACCCAGGCACGCGGCCCGCCTCCTGTGACGTAACTATGACCGTCATCTTTGCTCCCAGCGCAGCCAGGCCGGCCTTGCATGTCGTAGCCTCCCTGAGTCCATGAACCAGGGAGCAATATCTTTTTCTCGCTGTGGTAATGTATTGAATGTGCTAGATTGTCTACCATTTTTTGGATTTCTTTGTAAACCTTAAAGTAGAGCTTTCACACAGTTAAAGCAAACTGAGGACTTATCGTTGCATTGGCATATTGATTGATTAGAGCACCACTGTACAGATGTGCTTTAAGCAAGATGAGTGCATTCTAACGATAAATGAAACTTGCTTTCAACATGAAAGATCTGCTTGAGAAACACATATGAACATAAGAAACACGGGACTGTCTTGTGTTAATGCCGAAAGATAAACACAGCCAACACTGACATACACACACTCGCACACACACAAAATATAAACACTAGCTGTAGGGTTGACCTGTGTAGAGTCAGCCTTGTGTAGGGTTGACCTCTACTCTTGCCTCCCGAGGCTGCTGTGCCCCACCCACCACCACCTGCCCGCCATCTAACGTGCCACTCTTTAGTTTGCTCTCTTTACCTATTGACTGCCTGTAATGCTATTAGCTTTTATCAATGGTATTTGGTCTTTGACACTGTAAACTACCTAAATATCAATTTCAATGCTAGTTTGAGTCTGGAGTGTGTTGTGGGAGGTGGTGGGTAGGCGCTCCTGATGTTCCCCTTAGCTGCGGTCACAAACTTGATACCCACCATCCGTCACGCCCACCCCAATGCTACTGTTGTTATTGTAGCTTAATGGAAGCAGCCCTAGAATATGCTCTGGCCAATATCATGTGTCAGGGTAGTGGTGGGCGGGGCAATGGTGTTGAGAGAACTAGAAGTGGTACTGTAGGTACAGCTGTACTGTAGTCGTGTCTGAGCTGTAGGTTTGGTATTGTAGCCGACCTAGCATCATAGTGCTCGCCCGACGCCTCTGTACAGGACCTTAGTCAGCCGGCCGCCGCAGCCCGCAGCCCAGCCCCATGGTAGATGCATCACCCTCCTTAATCATACCCTCACTGACATTCATGCCTGCCCTGGGCCTTCACACTATTGGAATGACCCCTAACTAAAGTTAAATGGACAAATTTGTCCCCCGAGGGTTAATGTAATTAACGAGGGTCAACTGCTTTACCTTAGCTTTTTGTCCCTTTCTAGTGGAATGTCAAGAGGAAATTCCACTTACCAGAAGTTATTTTTGTTTCTTTAAAGAATAAGTGTTATTTTTATTCGGAGGTGGGTTGCAAGCTCGCGGGCAGCTGAGACTTTGTGAGCATTGCACAGTGTAGTTTGTACATCTAGTAATAAAATGTCTATGGTAGAGAGTAACTGCTTGTCTTTTTACATTTTATCTCTTTTTTTAGCCTGTGTAGATCTACTGGCTTTTGGGATTTGGCTAACGGTATGTATATAAAATATGTGAAGCGTTTAAGACCCCTTGTATGTGGGCCATTAAAGGTTCAACTAATCTCACAAGTGCAAGTGGAGTAAAAGTAATAGTGGATAATAACCATAAAACTCACTCAATAATGTAATAATAATAATAATGCCTAATAACGGGTAGCAGGATTCGGGTCTAACACATTCTAATAACAAGTTTGAAAAGTAGAGCACTAGCAAGGTTGATACGGAGGTGTGTTAGAGGCCAGGTAGTTTGATCCCTCCCCTCTTAGAGGTCCAACTGTCCAGTTTGCATGCAATGACCAGTCACATTTTGGGAGTGTTGACATGCACTAAAGTCAAATAAATACCAACCAAAGGTTTATACTACACTGGTGATGGAGTAATTGATTTATTATAAGATATGCTTTACTTAAATATACATGTATATTATATACATTATATATGTGTGTATGTATTGTTTAATATATATACATTTATAATGTGTGTATAGTACAATATATATATATGCATATATAATTCAGTATTTTGATATCGGGTATAAGTGTCTCAGGTCAATGTTTCTTATGGGTGAAGAGAATGGCCAAGTGCCAGTGTGCTGAAATTTAGCTCTGGCGTGTGAAGTGTGCGCCGGGTAATGGAAGACTCATCCCCGTTGCACCTTCCATCACGAAATGGGTGCAGCTCTGTATCCAACTTAATAGTACAAAAGTAGCATTTCACAGTAAGAGAAACACACACACAAAAAACATTAAATGTATGCCAAAAGGGTTTGAAGCCTGTAAAAAAACACCCTATCATAAATCAGTTCACTCCACTAAACAAGAGTTCCTTCATGTACTCTGCACTCCTCTCACTCGACTTTCCATACACAACTAGGACACCTGTTTAACCTCGACAGTACAAAGTATGTGCCACACCTGTTCCTTTCCCGCCATCCACATAGTGTGCGTGCACACCTTCTCCACATGCCATTGTTGGCACAATTAGGAAAGTACACAATGTATGAACCTTTTTTTTATATATACAGTGTGTATGTATAATTATATAATATATATATATATATATATATATATATATATATATATATATATATATATATATATATATATATATATATATATATATATATATATATATATATTATAATAATAATAATAATAATACACACAAAATCCCACTCTTCCTACCTTGCTTCCTTGCCCACACATGCATGCACACCTGCCTGCCACAATCCAAATCTGACCAACCAACCCCATACTTGCTTGCCACTATCTACACTTGAACCCCCCCCCCCCATGGCTGCCACTATCCACACCTGACACCCCCCCCTCCCCCCTCGCTGCCATTATCCACACCTGACACCCCCCTCGCTGCCCATTATCCACACCTGACACCCCCCCCCCTTTCCACACCTGCCATTATTCAAACCCAACCAACTTCCCCTTCCCCCACCTGCGAACCATTATCCACACCCGACCAACCCTCCCCATACCTAATTGTCACTATACACATCCATTATCCACACCCGACCAACCCTCCCCATACCTAATTGTCACTATCCACATCCATTATCCACACCCGACCAACCCTCCCCATACCTAATTGTCACTATCCACATCCATTATCCACACCCGACCAACCCTCCCCATACCTAATTGTCACTATCCACATCCATTATCCACACCCGACCAACCCTCCCCATACCTAATTGTCACTATCCTCATCCATTATCCACACCCGACCAACCCTCCCCATACCTAACTGTCACTATCCAACACCCACACATCGTGTCAGCAAGGCGGACAGCCGCCTGCTTTCATACCTCTCACTGTATTTTCCACTTCTATACTTCCCTTCACCTATGCCTCTCCTTCCTCTTTACTCCCACCAAAAAAAATCCACATCCAAACACCCCCCCCCCATACCTTGTGAAAACTTGTCTTAGAGCACAATTTTTGTCACTCATTCATTCACTCACATACACTCTCTCTCCCCCTCTTCCCCCCCCCCTCATAAAGTGCGCTCCCTTCCCCAATGTAACCTCCTCCCCTCCCCCCCCCCCCACCACCACCACCACCACCACCACCACCACCACCACATGCACTCTCAACCCCCTCATACACACACTTATCAAATAATCAAATACTATAGGGTAAAAAGGTGCCGGTTATCAAAACGGCAAAATGTTTAATGGAGGATTACAATATCATATATGAAGGCATCCACAATTTAGGTAAAGAATAGCTACCATTATTAAATACATGAAATATTGGTAGAGTAATTTTTTGGGCAAATGAGAATATTAACATGAAGTCATAAATTGAACCCCCTGTCGTAACCAAGGCTTTGGCTGGGTGTGTCCACTATTTTTCTAAATCCAAATATAGTACCACGTCAGGTCTGGGATTTAGACCTGACTCCCAGAGAAAGTTAACTAGCTCGTATTTCCCAGCCTACATTATGCCATTTAATCCACAATTGAGAAAAAGGTATCGAGGTATGCAAAGTATTTAAACAAATCATAATCATGACTTTGTATAATTAAAAAAATTAAGATGCTAGGTAAAAAAGAAATATTAAAAAAGTAAGTGTATATTGACGTAAAGTACTATACTATAATTTGTTAATAGACAATATTGTCACTGAAGATGCACAGATGTGCTGAACTAGCGAAGCTTGTTATAATTGGCACAATGAGCTTCAGCCGGGTTTTGAGCTCTTAATAAAGGTCAGAGGTAACATGAATTACACATTTTGAAAGTGCTCAATATAGGATTTTTCCCAAAATATTCTATAGAATTTTACATCAGAATTTTCAAAATAAAACTCTTGGAACATTTTGTAATCAACTTTAATATCAAGTCATAAATAGGTACAGCAAAGGTCATTAATTAAATGAACATTACTGCTGAACATGTTATTATTGAATTATGACTAATGATTGGCATATGAGGAGAAAGGTAGTCTGGTTAATTTTTCTAGACTACTAGATATTGGAAATGGCGAATACACGAGAGGAATTTATCTTTAGATACAAAGCCTGAAAAAAGTCTTGGAATAGACAGTAGTACTATTTTTAAATTATTTAATTGAAAGTTTCCTTAAATGTTTAATGCCATATAAGTTTAGATTATATATTTCACTAATATGTATAAGTTATTTTTTTAATATGTAAAAATTAGTTTTCATATTAAACCTGACGATTAGTAATGCAAAATTTAGCATAAATATCTGCAAAGAGAACCTTCAGGATCTTGGAATGTTGTGAATTACATATAATGAATCACAGTAAATGATAAATAATCCTGAAAGAGCATTAAACATTGTAGTACATATTAAGCTTATTGCATAAATTTAATTCCCGAATAATGACGTATTACCTCTGAAGGAATCAAGTCTGTACATGCATCAACTCATAGAAGCAATAACATAAGTTGTTTACAGTAAATATGTAATAAGCATACCAAAGTAAGATAAAAGATATATGAAAGTATTTAATAATATGTAGCCTCCCCCCACCCCTAACTCTTGGATACCATCACTGCATGAACCTCTAAAAGAGATAGCATACATTCGAGTCGGCAAAATAATGACCCTTCGGCAGAAGAGAGCAGCCAGCGACTACAGCACACAGGGTATGGAGGCAGGTTTGCAGTGGCTGTTGTGAGCGAGTGTTGTGACGCGTTATTCCCGTAGTTCTATAGCTCTTAGATTAGTGAACCTGGCGGTAGTAGAGGTGTAATATACCCCAAGGGCTTGCCTTTAGATCGCTTGGTTTGTTTGTATAGAAGGAAAGTGTGTTGGTGGATACTCTTAGATTAGAACGCTTTATAAGTTGGAGGACTTTGCTATTAGCTGAGAATATTATCCTCACTGTATGAATTTTTTTTCCCCTCATTGTTGCTTATTTTGATATTTTTATGTAATTTAGTATAAAAAAATAATTATAAACATATCAGTATTACTGAGGTAGTTCAGGATATAGAAGAAAGTATTCAATAATATGAAGGTAAATTAGTTGAGTTTCATAATTTGTCTTCGGTCTGTTCATAGAGAAGTTTCAGACTATTAACAGGAAACAACTCTGCATGTTAAAGTGATTCACAGGCCAAGGTTATATGCTTGTATGTTGATGAGTGCAGCCGACGATGTTGATAGCATTCTGGCCCCGTTGAGAAAAGCCTACACATCTGGGTAACTGCAAGCACCAGGAAGCGGAGCTACAGGAGAGCCCTTTACAAGTTCCACTGATATTCCTACAAGGCTGTCATTTGCGGCTACGAGTACAGGTGGTGGTAAAGAGTGGGTGTGTGTCCTGGGAAGGTATATTGTCAGTTGTATGAATATAGTGGCAACAGTATCTCCTACAACTCGTAAAGATGCAAATTCAACGAATATTTAAAATAAATATTCAATAGCTTGCAGTGAGATCACTTCACACAACATTTTGTTTTTATTAATTTTCTGTATACCTATTCAGTTTAAAGAAAAGTGTGCAATATAGTGCTCTCCTGTTTTTTCTAATTTAATTCTTTCGTTCTGACTCTGTGACTCTGTTTCCTCCCTCTGACTGTTGCAATTCAAAAAAATTTACAATAACTTAGGGGCCATCAGTCCCAAATATTCAATAAATGAAAACTAGTTCGATTTCCAACTTTTTTGACTAGTTGTATATGAAATAGGTTTCATCTGGTCCAAGTCTCAGCATCGTAGCATAAATAGGAAGAGAAAATATGTAGAATTTTCAACAATTTTCCTAAATGGTAAAAAATTAACATCAAATACAAGTGTCAGCTGAAATCATGTCTATGACTTGGCTATCACAATAGCATATATTAAAAAAAATAATAATTAGTTTTATCCCCCCCAAAAAATTAGTTAAAAAAAATTGATTTTTTTCAATTTTGTTTTTCTTTGTTTATCGGACTATTTGCATGAAACTTGTACACCTGACTGCACGTAAGCCTATCTGTAAGAGTGCCAATTTTGAAGGAAATTGGTTGATGTCAATCTCAGCCACAGATGGCAGCACCTTAGACTTTAATTTTTATTTATTAATTTTTTCAAGTAACATAAACGTAGTCCCTACTTTCATTTATATTCAATTTACATGAAACATATACCTTATATGTAGTTTGTCTCTAAAATCTGTTACCAGCGTTTTTTTTCCCGAGTTTATTTATTAATTTTATAATAGTAATAAACATGATATATTTACATTTTTTTTTTTTTGGGGGGGGGGGAGACATTGACTATTTGTATTAGTAAAACTAAACATATTTTGGAAAATCCGCGGCAACAGATCCTTTATTATATGCTAATGTGATAAAAAAAAGTGTCATAGAATGATTATATTTGAAACTTGTGGTTGTAGGGACTTGCTGAAAATGTGTAATATTCGTAGAAAGAAAAAAAAAA
>NC_091178.1:8962109-8989609 GCF_040958095.1 Procambarus clarkii
GACGGTAAGTGTTAAGGAAGTGAGAAGTCTTCTTAGTCCTCAGTAGCTTCTCCCTCGCCCCTCAACCCCCCCCCCCCCCCCTCCCCCCTTCACTACGTGTTGACATTTTCCCCTCGAGGACAAGCCATCACATATTTTGCTGACAATAAAGATCAAATCTACTATACTGTTTTTAATTAACCTATTGTTAACATCTATACCAGTTCTGCGTGTATAAATAAATAAATAAATAAATAAATAAATAAATAAATATGCAAGCACGCACGGGCATGTATAAGAAGCATGGAAAAGTATTTCACAATCTATTTCAAGAGTATTTTATTTCAGTAGTTCAGGTGAAAGTATTCACCTAGTTGTGTTTGCGGGGGGGGTTGAGCTTTGCTCTTTCGGCCCGCCTCTCAACTGTAAATCAAGTGTTTACTAACTACTATTTTTTTTTTTTTACACCCCACACGCCCCAGGAAGCAGCCTGTGACAGCTGACTAACTCTCAGGTACCTATTTACTGCTAGGTAACAGGGGCATTCAGGGTGAAAGAAACTTGCCCATTTGTTTCTGCCTGGTGAGGGAATCGAACCCGTGCCAGAGAATTACGAGTCCTGTGCGCTATCCACCAGGCTACCAGGCCCCAGCAGGAAAAGTGTGCCCTTTTGTGTGTGGTCGTATGTATTTCTGAACTAAATGAAAGCCTAATTATGAGTTGATGGGTAAACCTTTGATCAATTATGTTTATATATTATACACTGAGAGAAGATTTCAACCCTGGGTTATAATATAGCCTTTTAAGAAATTTCTTTCGAGCCGGTTCTTGGTTATCGGTTCATAATCGTTATTGACAGACAAATCTGAAATAACTCGTAGCGCCAAGAACTCTTGTATCTTGCCGGAGCCTGCCACTCCGGATAACCTGCCACTGGACAGGTTATCAAGGTTATATGATAACCTTGCCATTTTGGTTATGTTTATACAAGAGTTATTACATTCTTGTACAGCCACTAGCACGCATAGAGTTTCGGGCAGGTCCTTAATGCTAATTTTCCGCCGAATACGACCCGCCAAATCGTTTAACAACCAGGTACCCATTCACTGCTGGGTTAAGGATTGGAGCCCAGTAAATCCTTCCCGGCCAGGATTCGAACCCTTGCCAAAGCGTGAGCGAAACATCAGGCGAGTGTGTTACCACTTCGCCACGGGGACTTAAATTGTAGGCGCTTAGTCAAGCCTAACTGTCTAGTAAATCAATTGTCAAGTTAAGTGTTTTCCTAGCTGAAACATTTAATATTTCTGCACGTATTTGCAATATTTTAAAGTGTAAAGTGTTCAAGGCGATATTCTTCAGTTGCGCAAACCTCTGCTTGGTTGTACCATAAGCTAAAGTAACTTAACAACGGAAACGCTGTGGAACACAAGTACAGGGAGACGCAGGCGGACTGTCTGGCTGGGACAACGGTGTCTCTGGTACAACGGCTACAGCCAATACTAAATTACACGACATGAAATTAATCAAACCAAAAATGAAATGCGCCAAGTTCTTCGCCCGGATAAATATCGGGCGAAGAACTTTGAAGAACGATCGGGCGAAGAACGAAGAACTTCGCATTTTCTTTTCACAACACAGGTGCACAGTTTACAAGAACTAGGCGAGGATAACGATGTAAAGGATAAGTAAAACGGTCGCGTTCAATCCCCGACCGTCCAAGTGGTTGGGCACCATTCTTCACTCCCCCTCCCTCTCACCGTCCCATCCCAGCTCCCTATCCTGATCCCTTCCCAGTGCTATACTTGCGATGGATTGGTGCTTTCTCCTCATAGTTCCCTTCCCGTCTGTCGGTTTCAGGTATTTATTATATATATATATATATATATATATATATATATATATATATATATATATATATATATATATATATATATATATATATCCTCACAATCCCAATGTACCTTCTTGTATATACATATATATATATATATATATATATATATATATATATATATATATATATATATATATATGTATATACAAGAAGGTACATTGGGATTGTGAGGATACATAGCACAGTAATTACATTCTTGTAAAGCCACTAGTACGCGCAGCGTTTCGGGCATATTAATCAATTGATAATCAGGTATCAATTGATAATCAGGTATCAATTGATAATCAGGTATCAATTGATAATCAGGTATCAATTGATAATCAGGTATCAATTGATAATCAGGTATCAATTGATAAAACGCATTTTGCTCTCGAGAGACAACAGTAAAACAGTAACGTAAAACAAACAGCATAATGATATGTCAATGAAACCTTTGTGAGTTGCAAACAACGAATTGCGTTATATTGAAATACTATCAAATAATTCCAGACGGTTGAGAGTGGGGGAGGGGGGAGATGTATTCACCTAGTTGTGCTTGCGGGGGTTGAGCTCTGCTCTTTCGGCCCGCCTCTCAACTGTCAGTCAACTGTTACTAACTACTAACTATTTTTTTTCACACACACACACACACACACACACACACACACACACACACACACACAGGAAGCAGCTCCGTAACAGCTGTCTAACTCCCAGGTACCTATTTACTGCCAGGTAACAGGGGCATCAGGATGAAGGAAACTGCCCATTTGTTTTTCCGCCGGCTGCCGGGATCGAATCCCGGTCTCTAGGTCCACGAGTCTAGAGCGCTGTCCACTCAGCCAACAAACCCTTGTTTGACGGGTCGTGTCATCTTGTGAGAGAACACCAACAACTGTCCAACAGCCAATCATAAGAGCCTGTTACTGCTGAGGCACTACCGTGACGTCATCAGTGGGCGTGGCTTTAAGCCCGCAGACCAATAGTGTAGCGAGGCCCCGCCCACTGATGACGTCACACCAGCCTCGTGGCAGGGAGAACAAACAGCGGAACATTTCCCTATATCATACTGTCACCGGAAAGGAAGAATGACCGTCAAGAGATATTTTAAAGATCGTCAACATGAAACCTGAAAGACCAAGATTGAATACAATAGACAAATGGAAAAAATAAAATTCGAATGGATGGAGACTCGTCCGATTCACTAATTGGAAAGTAATCAGGCTACTAGGATAAAGAGCCTGGACTCATACCAATTTGTATACATACCGTCAATACTGAAATAACATGAGACACACACACATGATACATGTGTTACAGACCTGCCAGCTGCTCCACCGTAGTGTTGACAACCGAGGGTAATTGTAAACCATCTCGTCTTCTATTGCTAGTAGATAGGTTAGGTTAGGTTAGGGTAGGCAATACTAGGGACCATCAACAACCAGAGTGAACACTGGGCACTATCAACAAGCACTTAAGTTCACTTTAGCTCTAGCCTGATTAGTATATTTCCTGATCGTGGTTGACTAGTAAGCATTTCTGGTGGACTCGACCCCCTAAACCACCCAGTCTCCAACCAAGCAGCTTCGGGAGGTATTATGGGTAAGAAGGGACAACCAGGTCCAGCGAGTTCGCAAAGACTTTACCGTGAATTCTGTATTGCCCTGTATTACCCGAAAAGCTATCCGTATTAGTGGCTTTAGGTACTGTATATACTAGCTCTATCTATAAATCCAACATTATGTTTCTAACTCATCATCTATGTATGTACTTTTCCTGAATCAAAATTTGAATTTGAAATTTGAAAATTTGAACTGTCTACCAACGGCAAACACCCGCCCGCCCACCGAGCGGATTTCAATGATATATACAACGAGGACGCAGTTATTAAGCAGATGAAGCTGGACCGACATGGTTTCGCCTGTTGCTAGATTGATGGAGTGACAGTGGTGAGGGTTGATGGTATTGTAGATATTGTTGAGGAAATATTGTTGTAAAGGCGCAGTTTTGGCGGGAATATTGCATGGATGTTGTTAGATGATTTCCCTTACCTCCCTCCTGCGCCCTCTCGCTGGGCCTTTATAGACGTCAGGAAGCTGTATAGAGAGACAACCAAGATTGCTACCAATCTCCAGTTTGATGTTTATCAAGGAGAGTATGAATATCAAAGATGAAACGAGAAGAGAAGCGTTTCTTGCCGTTCCAGACACCCGTGTGCACCCCACCCAGACACCCATGTGCACCACGGACGCAGGCACCCGTGTGCACCCCACCCAGACACCCATGTGCACACCACCCAGACACCCGTGTGTGTCCCCCGGGTACCCAAGCTCCTGGATCAAACACTAAGCACGATTGGCCTTGATTGGACGTTTGCCTAAAGTGTCAGACTAATCACACTTCAGCCAAACGTCATACGCTTAAGACTCGCCCTCGCTTAGTGTCCTCACTCGTCTGGTGAGATGTGTTATAATACATATATACCACCCAATCTGCACCAACGGCTGCCTGCACCAACGGCTGCCTGCACCAACGGCTGCCTGTACCAACGGCTGCCTGCACCAACGGCTGCCTGTACCAACGGCTGCCTGTACCAACGGCTGCCTGTACCAACGGCTGCCTGTACCAACGGCTGACTACACCAACGGCTGCCTGTACCAACGGCTGCCTGTACCAACGGCTGACTACACCAACGGCTGCCTGCACCAACGGCTGCCTGTACCAACGGCTGCCTGTACCAACGGCTGCCTGTACCAACGGCTGCCTGTACCAACGGCTGCCTGTACCAACGGCTGCCTACACCAACGGGTGCCTGTACCAACGGCTGCCTGTACCAACAGCTGCCTGTACCAACGGGTGCCTGTACCAACGGCTGCCTTCACCAACGAAGAAAGGTAATAAAGTTCGAGCTACACAAAGAAGAAACGCATATATATAGCGGTTATCCGCTTCGGGTTATCTTGCCCGAAACGCTATCTATGCGTGTCAGTGACTATGCAAGAATCTAAAAACACCAATCTTAAGTAATCCCACCAACCCATTGTACCTTCTTGCAAAGAAATAATATCATTGTTATGAGGGAGTGCTGTGATGCAGGGATCTCTTGATGCAGGGATCTCTTGATGCAGGGATCTCTTGATGCAGGGATCTCTTGATGCAGGGATCTCTTGATGCAGGGATCTCTTGATGCAGGGATCTCTTGATGCAGGGATCTCTTGATGCAGGGATCTCTTGATGCAGGGATCTCTTGATGCAGGGATCTCTTCTTGAGGTTATCTTGAGATGATTTCGGGGCTTTAGTGTCCCCGCGGTCCGGTCCTCGACCAGGTCTCCACCCCCAAGGAAGCAGCCCGTGACAGCTGACTAACACCCAGGTACCTATTTACTGCTAGGTAACAGGGGCATAGGGTGAAAGAAACTCTGCCCATTGTTTCTCGCTGGCGCCTGGGATCGAACCCAGGACCACAGGATCACAAGTCCAGCGTGCTGTCCGCTCGGCCGACCGGCTCCCCTGGGATCCTGGGGCCAGATTCACGAAGAAGTTACGCAAACACTTACGAACCTGTACATTTTTTCTCAATCTTTGGCGGCTTTGTTTACAATTATTAAACAGTTAATGAGCTCCGAAGCACCAGGAGGCTGTTTATAACAATAACAACAGTTGACTGGGAAGTTTTCATGCTTGTAAACTGTTTAATAAATGTAACCAAAGTCGTCAAAGATTGAGGAAAGATGTACACGTTCGTAAGTGCTTGCGTAACTGCTTCGTGAATCTGGCCCCTGATGAAGCTCCCCTTTGAAGAGGGTGGTCACTAATGCCTCGACACCCCCCCTGGTCAGTAATGGCCGTCTACCAGCTGTAACTGGGTTATTGACATGCAGATGGCGCCAGTGTGGCGGTGTATGCGCACCTGTCTCGTTAAAGACCGTTCGTTAGGCTCACCTATGATGAGGGGCTTGATATCAACCACTGGAGGGTTGTTAAGACCACCAGTATACTCAAGTCTCAACAGTATACGTTGAGAAGCCAGTTATACACTTGTATACATCGCGTATGATGACTACCGTGCATAATACCCGCGGGCCACAGTGATAACCGCACATAATACCCGCGGGCCGCAGTGATAACCACACATAATACCCGCGGGCCGCAGTGATAACCGCACATAATACCCGCGGGCCGCAGTGATAACCGCACATAATACCCGCGGGCCGCAGTGATAACCGCACATAATACCCGCCCACCGCAGCGATAACCGCACGATACCCGTTTTCTAAGAACACAGCTCGCTAAACACTACTTTTTTTTATCTTTATTGAAGAAAATCCAATATAAATCATATATACATAAGTTTTACAAGGCAATACTACACTACTAGTACTTGGCGATACAAGTAACACCTCTGAAACATTGCTGTAACACGTTAACAAGGTTGAAGTGACACGTGTCGGGTCGAGGCCGCCCTGGGCGCAACACTACCAGATTATGTCTCCAGGTCGACCGATAGTGCTTATCAATCAAGGCCGACCATGAGACTCCGTCAGCCCTGGACTCCCTGACCCTTGACCTGTGTATGAAACGCGAGAAGTTGGCGAGTCTTCAAGTCTCTGGTTAAATTTAAATTTTTAAATTTTGCCCCGAGGGGCGAGTTTATTGGGCAGCGCCACTCATCTTGTGAGTGGACACACCGCCATAGCAGCATGTACAACACTCCCCAATAGGAAGAAAACCCGCTGGGTGTTTGGAGTTGTCTGAAGCAACTTAATCATATTATAAGATGCTAATGATACTGTCGGATACTAAACTGTTAAATAATATGATGAAAATAGCTCGAGTATTGTAAAAATGTATATCCATGGATTCCTAGTGTGCTCGATGAAGCTGTTAGACTTGACACACGGGATAAGATGATGTACAGGACTACACGGAGGAGGCTCCTGAGAGCACAGTCAGGCAGGTATTTATATTGTGATGTTAAAGAGTGAGAGCTGCAGCAGGAGAGGTCACGGCCAGTGCCTGGCACCCGGCTGATATTGGCACTCTGCCGGGATATACCCACCTACACCCGCTGGTGGCCACCTACACCCACTGGTGGCCACCTACACCCACTGGTGGCCACCTACACCCACTGCTGGCCACCTACACCCACTGGTGGCCACCTACACCCACTGGTGGCCACCTACACCCACTGGTGGCCACCTACACCCACTGCTGGCCACCTACACCCTCTGCTGGTCACCTACATCCACTGCTGGCCACCTACACCCACTCCTGGCCACCTACACCCACTCCTGGCTACCTACACCCACTCCTGGCTACCTACACCCACTCCTGGCCACCTACACCCACTCATGGCCACCTACACCCTCTGCTGGCCACCTACACCCACTGCTGGCCACCAACACCCTCTGCTGGCCACCTACACCCACTCCTGGCCACCTACACCCTCTGCTGGCCACCTACACCCACTCCAGGCCACCTACACCCTCTGCTGGCCACCTACACCCACTACTGGCCACCTACACCCACTGCTGGCCACCTACACCCTCTGCTGGCCACCTACACCCACTCCTGGCCACCTACACCCTCTGCTGGCCACCTACACCCTCTGCTGGCCAACTACACCCACTGCTGGCCACCTACACCCACTACTGGCCACCTACACCCACTGCTGGCCACCTACACCCTCTGCTGGCCACCTACACCCACTCCTGGCCACCTACACCCTCTGCTGGCCACCTACACCCTCTGCTGGCCAACTACACCCACTGCTGGCCACCTACACCCACTCCTGGCCACCTACACCCTCTGCTGGCCACCTACACCCACTACTGGCCACCTACACCCACTGCTGGCCACCTACACCCTCTGCTGGCCACCTACACCCACTCCTGGCCACCTACACCCTCTGCTGGCCACCTACACCCTCTGCTGGCCAACTACACCCACTGCTGGCCACCTACACCCACTCCTGGCCACCTACACCCTCTGCTGGCCACCTACACCCACTCCTGGCCACCTACACCCTCTGCTGGCCACCTACACCCACTCCTGGCCACCTACACCCTCTGCTGGCCACCTACACCCACTCCTGGCCACCTACACCCACTGATGGCCACCTACACCCTCTGCTGGCCACCTACACCCACTGCTGGCCACCTACACCCACTCCTGGCCACCTACACCCACTCCTGGCCACCTACACCCACTCCTGGCCACCTACACCCACTGCTGGCCACCTACACCCACTGCTGGCCACCTACACCCACTGCTGGCCACCTACACCCACTGCTGGCCACCTACACCCACTCCTGGCCACCTACACCCACTCCTGGCCACCTACACCCACTGCTGGCCACCTACACCCACTGCTTTCCACCTACACCCACTGCTGGCCACCTACACCCACTCCTGGCCACCTACACCCACTGCTGGCCACCTACACCCACTGCTGGCCACCAACACCCACTCCTGGCCACCTACACCCACTGCTGGCCACCTACACCCTCTGCTGGCCACCTACACCCACTGCTGGCCACCTACACCCTCTGCTGGCCACCTACACCCACTACTGGCCACCTACACCCACTGCTGGCCACCTACACCCTCTGCTGGCCACCTACACCCACTGCTGGCCACCTACACCCTCTGCTGGCCACCTACACCCACTCCTGGCCACCTACACCCTCTGCTGGCCACCTACACCCACTGCTGGCCACCTACACCCACTCCTGGCCACCTACACCCTCTGCTGGCCACCTACACCCACTCCTGGCCACCTACACCCTCTGCTGGCCACCTACACCCACCCCTGGCCACCTACACCCTCTGCTGGCCACCTACACCCACTCCTGGCCACCTACACCCACTGCTGGCCACCTACACCCTCTGCTGGCCACCTACACCCACTGCTGGCCACCTACACCCACTGCTGGCCACCTACACCCACTGCTGGCCACCTACACCCACTGCTGGCCACCTACACCCACTGCTGGCCACCTACACCCACTGCTGGCCACCTACACCCACTGCTGGCCACCTACACCCACTCCTGGCCACCTACACCCACTGCTGGCCACCTACACCCACTGCTGGCCACCTACACCCACTCCTGGCCACCTACACCCACTGCTGGCCACCTACACCCACTCCTGGCCACCTACACCCACTGCTGGCCACCTACACCCACTCCTGGCCACCTACACCCACTGCTGGCCACCTACACCCACTGCTGGCCACCTACACCCACTGCTGGCCACCTACACCCACTGCTGGCCACCTACACCCACTGCTGGCCACCTACACCCACTCCTGGCCACCTACACCCACTGCTGGCCACCTACACCCACTCCTGGCCACCTACACCCACTGCTGGCCACCTACACCCACTCCTGGCCACCTACACCCACTGCTGGCCACCTACACCCACTGCTGGCCACCTACACCCACTGCTGGCCACCTACACCCACTCCTGGCCACCTACACCCACTCCTGGCCACCTACACCCACTCCTGGCCACCCATTTATTCAAAGCTAAGATCATAACAGCGACGTCAGACTCTCTCAGATCCTGGTTAAATATAAGCCAACTACAAAAAGATTGTGAGTGCGGGCTAAGAGCAACACCCAAAATAATCTTAACTCTGTGTAAGACACATTCTAATGTGCTGTCTCAGCTGGATAAAAACAGAAAGACTAAATCGCCGCTCATCGAGACGGTCAGGAATTGTTCGTAAAATGCAATTGTATGATCGATCTCGGCTTGACGATGTCAACAGATTTAAATACTTGAGGTGCCACAGTATGGCAATCTTGTAGCCAGACTGTCTTGTCAGTATGGAGGTTCACAGTTCTCAAGGCTGTGGCAGAATTGTTAAGATGATGTACCTGACATATATTAGATCTTCAATTATCTCTGCTTGCCTGAGACAATGCTTTGAGTCTAATGCAAAAAGGAAGCTCCTTAGATATTCCCGTACCACAAAGATGAAAAATTAAAACAGAAACTTAATACTCCGAGCGTCATTGGTTACTGATATGAACGTCGTAAGTGGTAACGCGACGTAGAGGCTAGTACACCGTGACCCTCGCACCAAAGCCCTCCAGATTTTCGTTACTGACGATCAATATTCTTTAAAATGGGTTACTAAAACTGCAACTGAACTCAGAGAATGTATCAGAGTCTGAATCTTTACCAAGAGAGAGAGACAACAACGGTACTTCCTTGTACCTTTGTTGTCTCTCTCGCGGGGGGGATAACATCTTTAAAATAATCATTTATCCACTAAAAAAAAAAAAAGCCCCGAAATCATCTCAAGATAACCTCAAGATAACCTACTCTCACAGGACAGGCAGGCGGTGTATTACACATGAACTAAACTAAACAAACAGTTGGGGACATACTAATAATTTGACATAAAGTGAAACCCGTCCTATTGCTCAGGGTTGTTGTCCCGGGCACCTACGTAAATAATACGAGAACTCTTAACTATTTAGATAGTACTTATAGTAACGTTGCGGACTATCGTACATTCGTTATGTATTGACGTAATGGAGGAATAAAAAGTAAAATTTGGTACAATTGTATTTGTAGAAACCGGAAAAGGTTTTGTATACTCTGTCCTGCCCGAAACGCTGCGCGGACTAGTGGCTTTACAAGATTGTAAATACTATGCTATGTATTCTCACAAACCCAATGTACCTTCTTGTATATAAATAAATAATAAATAAATATATGTTGCTATCAATCCTAACCTAACTATCCTAAGCCTAATACACACTACAGTACAAAGAATAGTTTAAAATTCTACTTTCGAATTATCAATTCGTCAATATATGTACGATGGTGAACATAGTTACAAAAAATGTTATCTAAACAGGATGAGGGGTTGACATAACATAAGACAGGATACACAGAGAAGTCACATTAACGTGATAGATCAGAGAACAAGTCCACAGAAGCCTCGGGAGCCTCGTGGGTGCTGTAGCACTCCAGGTTGCAATTATTTGGACCATGTCGTGGTATAGTTGACTAGAGCGCGGCTGGGAACCCTCAGCGCATAGCTTCGAACCCTCGTCAAGACTCCTGTGGATTTGTTCTAAGAAAGGATTATCCATTACCCAAACTCTGCACCCCACAAAAAACTGATTTCTTCAGTCCTCAGCTTCCGTCCAGGACACCGCCGCACCGCTCCTTCAGCAACGCCCCAACGCCACCATCCATAACAGCTAATTCAAAGGCCCGAGATTTCTGACCTCATAAGATGGAGACAAAGCAGCGGCAACACGGAGACGTCCGGGCCTGTGCCTGGAGAGGACCTTGGAGGACCTAGAGAGACGCTCATATGCAAGAGACTCTCCGAACCTGGAACCTGGGACCGGGCTGGGGTGGTAGGGAGGGAGGAAGCAAGGAAGACCCCAAAGGATGGATGAGGGGGAAGTAAGGGGAGAGGCTGTGAGAGGGGAAGGTCCTCAGATGTACAGGCAAGGTACTTACAGCCCAACGTCTAGTGCTGGATAAAAGGAGTCGCAGCTTTGGCAACTTCCATTAACCTCTTGCTAAGTGAACACCGGATGAACCCTCAGATCTGTCCATTAAATATAAGCTCAAGTCTTTGCAGCGAGAGAGAGAGAGAGAGAGAGAGAGAGAGAGAGAGAGAGAGAGAGAGAGAGAGAGAGAGAGAGAGAGAGAGAGAGACAATACCCTGGTTTACGTGGCACTCTCGCTCAATATTCATCACCTCACGGGTTATACTAGCAAGGCTGCCCCCCCCCCCGGATCAATATACCTGGAAGCCAGCCAGGTCGGAGATGAGGGCTGGCGTTGTGGGTCAAAAATAAGGGCCAGCCTCATGGCTCGGAGATGAGGGCTGACTTTCTCAGGCCAGTCCTGGAAGCAACACAAACACATGGGGGCCGAGGGAAGTTCACAGGTGTCTGGCGTCAACACACATATTACCTTACACAATTACAGAGTCCTGGAAACTTCACACAGACAGGGTCCACACGTCTACCGAGTTCTGGAAACTTCACACAGACAGGGTCCACACGTCTACCGAGTTCTGGAAACTTCACACAGACAGGGTCCACACGTCTACCGAGTTCTGGAAACAACACAGACGGGCCCAGATGTCCAGCGAAGCCTGGAAGCAGCACACACAGATGACCAATAACTCCCAGAGGGAATACATACTGGAAAAATTCACTCTTTGCAGCCCCGGAAATCCAAGATGCAAAGAGACACGAGGCAGCCGAAGAGAGATAACTTGAAGAAGGCAAACTTTGCTCTGGCGTCGAGTAATATCCATCATTCATCTTGAAGATAAATGATCAAGAAAGGTTAAGAGGTATGATAGAACGAGTTTGAGAACATGAACAGCCCAACCTTTGGACACTCGCTAGGTGAAGTGGGCTCCCTTGGACACTAGCTAGATGCAGGGGCCCCCTAGGACACTAGCTAGGTGTAGGTGGGCCTGGAGACACTAAGTGAAGGGGCTCTGAAGCACAGAACTCTACACACACAAAGGTGTTGCATACCACCTACAGTGGTAGACAACAGTGGTAGGTGAAGGGACCAGGTGGGTCCTTGACACCAGGTGCGCTCAGGAGGAGGTCAATGATCAAAGTTTTTCAATTTCCCACAACCATTAATTATGCGCTGAATCACACTTTCTGGAAATCTCAATCAAACTTAAATTAATCTTAAACTAAAATACATTTTCTTTAATTTTCGATTCAGATGGAAATTTCGCACTGAACAACAGTGAAGATAATGACTGTGTGTGTGTGGTCTCTCTCTCTCTCTCTCTCTCTCTCTCTCTCTCTCTCTCTCTCTCTCTCTCTCTCTCTCTCTCTCTCTCTCTCTCTCTCTCTCTCTCTCCCCTTCCTCAAGGACAAATCCCAGACAAATATAAGACAATGACAGCCGGAGAATGTACCAGGAGAAACTACTATCAGTAATAATAATATATAATAAGCGTGTGATTGAAACAAATGAAGGCACATGTAAACAGGATACCATCAGTGACGTATGCAATGCTGCCAGACATAACAACATCCTTCAGGATGCTGTACAATATGTGCGTCAATCACTGGAGTACGCTGCACCAATCAGGAACCCCACATCTTATCCTCCAACAATTAAGGCTTAAATAATTTCCGGCCGACTTGTCCTTGAGGCAAAGTATCAGAGTTGAGAAGATAGGTCAAAAGAAGTATACCTTCAGACGCTAATGGGGAGACATAGTCGTGATATGCAAGATACACGAAGGTGTCGACAAAGTGGATACAAATGAGAGGTTATATTTAATTGAATACAAGAGATATAGGAAATAACGTCACGGGCATGAGGGTAGCGAGAGGACCAGACGAGGGAGGTGTGAGTGATGACCCCACATGGGCATTCACATGTAAATACAGACAACGTCTGAGGCTTGTGAGTCACCAGCATCGATCAATGGTTAAGAGGCAGATCCCAGGACCTAGAGCTCCATTTCCACAGTTAGGTGAGCACACACACACACACACACACACACACACACACACACACACACACACACACACACACACACACACACACACACACACGGGATCCAAGAGTCAATGCTCGATCCTGCAAGCACATATAGGTGAGTACATATAGGTGAGTACACACACATACACACACACACACACACACACACACACACACACACACACACACACACACACACACACACACACACACACACACACACACACATACACACAGGCTGACTCCATACACAGTTTCAAATTTAGATATGATAGAGCCCAGTAGGCTCAGGAATCTGCACATCAGTTGACTGACAGTTGAGAGGCGGGACCAAAGAGCCAGAGTTCAACCCCCGCAAGCACAACTAGGTGAGTATACACACACACACACCCTACGTGGTTCAGTACGTTCTCTCGATTCCCACAATGTACAAAAGTCAATTACCTAACCTAACCAGACAGGCCCGCGTCCAACACCTAACCTAATCAACTAATGCATAGAAAACACGAGCTGCTTTTTGCGAGCGACTACTTCACACAGCGCGTTGCATTTAGTACGTCGGTTACCATAACGACCCGTAACGTCGCATTAGTTGAGAGGACGGGTTGCGTGGGTACAAAAGGAAGCCGAGAAAGTACTGTGCAAGCCACAGGCATGAGTGTACAACAACACTTTAGAAGTAGGAGAGCTGTCAAAAACATGGAAAAAGGCATACAAGAACGGAGAGTGACAAATCACAGGCCTGTGTTCCCTTGTTGTTGTTGTTTAAGATTCGCTACCTAGAACAAAAAGTTTGGAGTAGCACGGGCTAGGGTGAGCCCGTAGTGGACTTGCCTGTGTTCCCAATGATCATACACAGCAAGGTACTGGAGAAAATAAACAGGCATAAGAAACATCAATTACCTTCTACAACGGACCCAAATAAGATATAAGATATAAGAATAACATTTTAGAAGTTAAGGAAAAATGTCTTCCATAAGAAGTAAACACCGGCACTAACAGACCAGCCCCGGAGTACGCGGCACCACCACGGAACCCACACTTTGTAACACACAAAAGAAATTGATAAAGTCCAGAGATTTGCCATAATACTTATAAAGGAAATACGAGACCTGAAGTACGAGCACAGCCCCAGAAAGTAGAACACTGAAACACTGCAGGACAGACGATCTTGAGGAGAAATGATCACGACGTAGTGAAAGACAACGTAGACAGGAATGTAACCTGTTCAAGGTGAGACGTCTAGAGGAATCAAGTGGAAACTAGACCCACAAATGAGCTACTGGGATGTAACGAAGTATTCCTTCAGTCTACGAGCTGTCAACACGTGGAATGAACTAAAATAAGAGATGACTGAGGACAAATGAATCCAAATCTTCTAAAAAAGTAGATAGGACAGAATCATAGGAATTTGTGAACGTGTAGAGGCGATCCCAGGAGCTTACCCTCCCTCATTGCCAGCCTATATAGGCAAGAACGCCGTGGCCACTCTGCCTCCTGGCCATTTAGTGGGTCAGACCCGAGGTCCGGTGACAAGCGGACCATTAGCATCAGCGGGTGAGTGGCCGGGTGAAGGACAGGCCGTCAGAGACCACATATTGGTGAGCGCTGTCACTGTCGTCAGGTGAGGCTGTCACTCCCACCTGACGACACCTGCCGCACGGGAGTCAGAGGTCGAGGGGACGGGGGTGTGCATCTCTCAACTCCCCTTGCTACCACCCCTCTTATGACCTCTCCCTCTTCTCTACCTTCCATTTCATCACTATTCCTCTCTCCACCCCACCCATTCTCTCTCTCCTTCATTCAGCTTCCTTTACACCTCTCGCTCACCCCATCCTTCCTGTCACCCGGGCTCTGGAGAAGTAGAACAGCTCCTGGGCTGCTGGCGGAGCTGCTGGCTCACTAGATGGTCTGGTAATGTTGGAGTGGGAGAGCTGACTGTCTGTCCGGAAGAGTAATGGTCTGTGAGGCTGCTTATTTCTCTCTGGGAATACCGTTTGTCTGCCAGGTTCCTTAACTAGAAACCTGTTTGCAGTGAGGGTGTAAAAAAGGAATAAACAGCTGACTGTTTGAGGGAACTTTGGAATGGGGCGGCTGCTTATCTTCTGTCGTCTATTTATGAGGTACAATACTGGAGTGGGTGTTTGATAATCTCTCCAGACACTGCAGCCTTGACTGGGTCTCAGGGGGAGCCCACTACAACCATCTCAAGCGAGAACATGGCAAAGGTTAGGTTAGGTTATATACATGCCCTTGAAAAAGGACAAATGTAAGTTTTTAATAAATAACAAAGACACAGCTTTGGCAAAATTGGAGATGAACTGTGTGGGAGGAAAGACGGGGGTGGTGGCGGGTTTCCACAAGGTGGTCGTGAGATATAACACACGACTATGAGCTAAATTTCACGTCGCTGGAAGACAGAAGAATTAGGGGAGACATGATCACCACATACAAGATTCTCAGAGGAAATGATAGGGTAGATAAAGGCAGTTTATTTAACACGTGTCCCCTACGGCGCACATGCCGTAGGGGACACAGGTGGAAATTGAGTACCCAAATGAGCCATAGAGATATTATACATAATTTATTTTTAATGTCAGAGCAGTTATCTGGAATGCATTAGAAGTGATGTGATGGAGGCAGACTCCATACATAGTTTCGAACGTAGCTATGATTTCAAATGTAGATTCCTGAGCCCAATAGGCACAGGAATCTGTAAAGCGGTTGATTGACTGTTGAGAAGGGGGAACCAAAGAGCCGAAGCTCATCCTCCGCAAGCACAATTACATGAGTACAAGAGAGTGTATGACCTAGTTTTTCCTTTAGAAATACACACACACACAACCTAGGAAAAGAAGTACTGCATTGGGAGACGTTCGTGATAAGAATGACTGAAGAATACAACTGACATCACCCGAAGAATGACTACTCTATCGCTACTTGAGGTGGTGCTTGTACACCTCGCAAGTTCCTGAGAGACGCCATGGTCGTGCTGGAGTAAGAGAGAGAGAGAGAGAGAGAGAGAGAGAGAGAGAGAGAGAGAGAGAGAGAGAGAGAGAGAGAGAGAGAGAGAGAGAGAGAGAGAGAGAGAGAGAGAGAGAGAGAGAGAGAGAGAGAGAGAGAGAGAGAGAGAGAGAGAGAGAGAGAGAGAGAGAGAGAGAGAGAGAGAGAGAGAGAGAGAGAGAGAGAGAGAGAGAGAGAGAGAGAGAGAGAGAGAGAGAGAGAGAGAGAGAGAGAAGACACTTTTGCAGCACAAGCTTAGATTAAGAGGAGAAACAGCCAACCAAACGAGGAATCTTCATCAGAATGAAATCCGCCATTACGTACCCTGCGACAGCCACCGACACACGACAAGTTTGCTGTGTGGCTGACGGCCTCCCGAACACCCTCCACCACACCACCTGGGGGAACACTCGTTAGAAACTATGAAACGACTTTCGTATGTGTCAGCGCCCTGCGAGTCAGTCCTTAAAAATCAATGGCTAAATGGCGTCGTTTCTCGGATTTATGACGCGAAGTTGTAAAAGCTTATACAGTTAATTACAGCCTCTCCGTCCAGATGGGCAAGTGTCCAGACTCCACGGCAAGGTTTTTGTACAATGTAAGACATTTAAAGACTAAATGACGATTCAGTGGAAGATTGTACCCAGAGATACGGAAAATGTGTTATGGTGCCTGACAGCTGGGTGGACAGCGCTTCAGCATTCGTAGTCCTGAGATTCCGGGTTCGATCCCCGGTGGAGGCGGAGACAAATGGGCAAAATGTTTCTCTCTCCCTGAAGCCCCCTGTTACCTAGCAGTAAATCGGTACCTGGGAGTTAGTTAGCTGCTATGGGCTGCTTCCTGGGGGTGTGTAACGAAAAGGAGGCCTAGTTGAGGACCGGGCCGCGGGAACGCTAAGCCCCGAAATCATCTCAAGATAACCTCAAGATGGTTGGCCTGTGAGAAAACGTACCGGACTCGCTCGTCCTCAACAATGGGACACTTAAAAAGAAAATTGTTCAGATTAGAGTTTCTAACACAAGTAGGCTGGTGAAAAATATATATGGAATATTTATTTATGAAAACATATTAGGGTTATTTCGTGAAAATTGTACAAAAAGAAACTGAAATATAAAAGAAAATTATGAGCTGGAAGAAGAGAATGAAAGCGCGCCCCCCTCCGAGTACGCAGTAAGCCTTCTTAAGAGGATCGAGGAAGCCTTATCATGCCCTCGCCTCCCATGGCAGCTTCGGGGGGGCTTCTTTCTCCATTATTTATATATTTGTTTGTTATTAAAAAACAAAAACAGAGAGGAGCTGATGTGTTGAGAAGCCGAGGACGGTAACCACGAGGCTACAGAAGGCTCACAGTTGACACAACTTTCTTCTGTTTTCATTTATCACCAGATGCCAAAGTGTCTGGTTACGCGCGCGCACGCGCACACATCCCCAGGAAGCAGCCCGTAGCAACTGTCTAACTCCCAGTTACCAACTTACTGCTAAGGTAACAGGGGCATCAGGGTGAAAGATACTGTCCATTTGTTTCCGCCTCCGCAGGGAATCGAACCCGGGCCATTAGGACTACGACCCCGAGCGCTGTCCACTCAGCCGCGAGGCCCCTATGTACTCGCCTAGTTGTAATCACCTAGTTGTGCTTGCAGGGGGTTGAGCTTTGGCTCTTTGGTCCCGCCTCTCAACTGGTGTACAGATTCTGGAGCCTACTGGGCTCAGAATGTACTCAAATAATTGTACTCACCTAATTGTGCTTGCGGGGGTTGAGCTTTGGCTCTTTGGTCCCGCCTCTCAATCGTCAATCAACAGGTGTACAGGTTCCTGAGCCTATTGGGCTCTATCATATCTACACTTGAAACTGTGTATGGAGTCAGCCTCCACCACATCACTTCCTAATGCATTCTATTTGTCAACCACTCTGACACTAAAAAAGTTCTTTCTAATATCTCTGTGGCTCATTTGGGCACTCAGTTTCCACCTGTGTCCCCTAGTGCGTGTGCCCCTTGTGTTAAATAGCCTGTCTTTATCTATCCTATCATGTGTATGTGTGTGTGTGTGTGTGTGTGGGCAAGAACTAGCTGGGTGGTGGCTCAGTGACTGGCTGGCTGACTGATCAGGTGGGTGGGTGGCTGACTGGCTGACTGGCTGGCTGGCTGGCTGGCTGGCTGGCTAGCTGACCGGGTTGGTGGCTGACCGGGTGGCTGACTGAGTGGAGATTAACATTTCAGTTGATCTTAATGTCAGCGTCCAGCTTAGCTCCGGGGATCGATGAACATAGTGTGTGTATACCAACTGTACTCACATAAGTGAACTTACCTAACTGTAAAGCCATAACTGTGCTTCAGGGCGTTGCGCATCGATAGTAATTTGCCTGAGAAATTCTGTTTTGAGGATGGTCTAGCAACGTGACAGACAGACAGACAGACGTCAAACCACCAAGATCGACAGACGAACATGCTGAAGACGATAATATGACAGTTATAACAAAATTAAGAATCACCAGATCCCTTGTTAGGCATTGTTATAAATTTTAATTAATAATTAATTCAGTTTTCCAATTAAAATCAAATAAGTTAAATACGCGAGAAGCAAATAAAAATGCATTCAACAACACACCTGCGTGTAATTCTTATATTAAACATAAGCTCTTTATTTCCAGTGCTAAAGATACCGTTACGGTGAGAGGGTGAGAGAGAGAGAGAGAGAGAGAGAGAGAGAGAGAGAGAGAGAGAGAGAGAGAGAGAGAGAGAGAGAGAGAGAGAGAGAGAGAGAGAGAGAGAGAGAGAGAGGGGGGGATGATGGGGAAATAACAATATATAACCTTGCAGAAATATCGTAGTCTCCGTTAATTATCAAGCGGACTACGGGCTCACCATAGCCCGTGCTACTTGCAACTCTGTTCCAGGTAGCGAATCTTTAACAACATATCAAGCGGAAGCCTCAGGTCTAGAAGAACATAATAAACCGCCTGTTATCTAAGCCACTCGCAACGGCCCTAAAACAACCTCTATCGATCTGTAAAGCCAACAGAAGGTAGATAACGAAATCTACCCTTTGTGTTCTTCATCTATCTTATCTCCTCATTATTCACATCCCCTCCAATTCCCGTTCTTATTCTGTCTCTTCGTCCTCATCTATCTTCGACTTCTCATCGCTAGGCCTCATTTATCTTCGACTTCTCACCGCTAGGCAAGCCGCGCTAACCTAGAGTGAGACCTCATTCTCACGTCAAATTATATACTTCACCGCTGGACGAGCAGCTCATCTCTGTTCACACGAAGTTTTTAATCAGTATAATGGATCATTTTACACAGCGTCCTGGAATACAAGTGACGGAAAATATCATAACGTTAATTATTGCCCACGTGAGGCTACTGACGCCGGGCACCACACATTTGGTGAGAGCCTTACACGGCTCTGCTTCAGAACACTGGTGGTGGTGCCATGCTTGTAGACTGGTGGTGGTGGTGCCATGCTTGTAGACTGGTGGTGGTGGTGCCATGCTTGTAGACTGGTGGTGGTGGTGCCATGCTTGTAGACTGGTGGTGGTGCCATGCTTGTAGACTGGTGGTGGTGGTGCCATGCTTGTAGACTGGTGGTGGTGCCATGCTTGTAGACTGGTGGTGGTGGTGCCATGCTTGTAGACTGGTGGTGGTGCCATGCTTGTAGACTGGTGGTGGTGGTGCCATGCTTGTAGACTGGTGGTGGTGGTGCCATGCTTGTAGACTGGTGGTGGTGCCATGCTTGTAGACTGGTGGTGGTGCCATGCTTGTAGACTGGTGGTGGTGCCATGCTTGTAGACTGGTGGTGCCATGCATGTACACTGGTGGTGCCATGCATGTACACTGGTGGTGGTGCCATGCATGTACACTGGTGGTGCCATGCTTGTAGACTGGTGGTGCCATGCATGTACACTGGTGGTGCCATGCTTGTAGACTGGTGGTGCCATGCATGTACACTGGTGGTGCCATGCTTGTAGACTGGTGGTGCCATGCATGTACACTGGTGGTGGTGCCATGCATGTACACAGGTGGTGCCATGCATGTACACTGGTGGTGCCATGCATGTACACTGGTGGTGCCATGCATGTACACTGGTGGTGCCATGCATGTACACTGGTGGTGCCATGCATGTACACTGGTGGTGGTGCCATGCATGTACACTGGTGGTGCCATGCATGTACACTGGTGGTGCCATGCTTGTAGACTGGTGGTGCCATGCATGTACACTGGTGGTGCCATGCATGTACACTGGTGGTGGTGCCATGCATGTACACTGGTGGTGCCATGCATGAACACTGGTGGTGGTGCCATGCATGTACACTGGTGGTGGTGCCATGCATGAACACTGGTGGTGCCATGCATGAACACTGGTGGTGGTGCCATGCATGTACACTGGTGGTGGTGCCATGCATGAACACTGGTGGTGCCATGCATGTACACTGGTGGTGGTGCCATGCATGTACACTGGTGGTGCCATGCATGTACACTGGTGGTGCCATGCATGTACACTGGTGGTGCCATGCATGTACACTGGTGGTACCATGCATGTACACTGGTGGTGGTGCCATGCATGTACACTGGTGGTGGTGCCATGCATGTACACTGGTGGTGGTGCCATGCATGTACACTGGTGGTGGTGCCATGCATGTACACTGGTGGTGCCATGCATGTACACTGGTGGTGCCATGCTTGTAGACTGGTGGTGCCATGCATGTACACTGGTGGTGCCATGCATGTACACTGGTGGTGGTGCCATGCATGTACACTGGTGGTGCCATGCATGAACACTGGTGGTGGTGCCATGCATGTACACTGGTGGTGGTGCCATGCATGTACACTGGTGGTGGTGCCATGCATGTACACTGGTGGTGGTGCCATGCATGTACACTGGTGGTGGTGCCATGCATGTACACTGGTGGTGGTGCCATGCATGTACACTGGTGGTGGTGCCATGCATGTACACTGGTGGTGGTGCCATGCATGTACACTGGTGGTGCCATGCATGTACACTGGTGGTGCCATGCTTGTAGACTGGTGGTGCCATGCATGTACACTGGTGGTGCCATGCATGTACACTGGTGGTGGTGCCATGCATGTACACTGGTGGTGCCATGCATGAACACTGGTGGTGGTGCCATGCATGTACACTGGTGGTGGTGCCATGCATGTACACTGGTGGTGGTGCCATGCATGTACACTGGTGGTGGTGCCATGCATGTACACTGGTGGTGGTGCCATGCATGTACACTGGTGGTGGTGCCATGCATGTACACTGGTGGTGGTGCCATGCATGTACACTGGTGGTGGTGCCATGCATGTACACTGGTGGTGGTGCCATGCATGTACACTGGTGGTGGTGCCATGCATGTACACTGGTGGTGGTGCCATGCATGTACACTGGTGGTGGTGCCATGCATGTACACTGGTGGTGGTGCCATGCATGTACACTGGTGGTGGTGCCATGCATGTACACTGGTGGTGGTGCCATGCATGTACACTGGTGGTGGCGCCATGCATGTACACTGGTGGTGGTGCCATGCATGAACACTGGTGGTGGTGCCATGCATGTACACTGGTGGTGGTGCCATGCATGTACACTGGTGGTGGTGCCATGCATGTACACTGGTGGTGGTGCCATGCATGTACACTGGTGGTGGCGCCATGCATGTACACTGGTGGTGGTGGTACTCTGATATTTTAAGTGTACGTGCAAACAGTTGTAATGTACTCAGCAACAAAATACTGATGGTGGTAAAAAAACCTTTATCACCACCTTCGTCTTTCGAATCGCTGACCAATAGACAAGTAGTTGGGTTAAGCCCATAATCCGAACATCAAACGAAGCCTACTGGTCTCCACATCACCAGGGGAAAAAAGGGGATGGCAGGAAATACAATGGTGTTCGTTCCTATATATGAGGTTAAGTCCTGTGGGACATTACGACACAAGGCAACATCATCTTATATTAGATGACGACCACATCTAACTGGGAACACCTCAGAGATCAGACTCAACTGGATAGGAAATCTTATTCAAAGAGTTCGGAAACTTCATAAAAATGTCAAAGGAAGGGAGTAATTACACAATTTAAACAGATTACTCACTCACTCACTCACTCACTCACTCACTCACTCACTCACTCACTCACTCACTCACTCACTCACTCACTCACTCACACAACCACACACACACACACACACACACACACACACACAACTTGACCCCTGGATCCACCTTAAACGCAATCAGATATCACCAGATAACGTTACTGACCTTGGCCATTATATTCACACATTGAGCTACAAACACTACTGACAATGGCTGGGGTCAAGATGACGCCTGGTGCACCATGGACACTCGTCGTAGAGCCCCTGGTGCACCATGGACACTCGTCGTAGAGCCCCTGGTGCACCATGGACACTCGTCGTAGAGCCCCTGGTACACCATGGACACTCGTCGTAGAGCCCCTGGTGCACCATGGACACTCGTCGTAGAGCCCCTGGTGCACCATGGACACTCGTCGTAGAGCCCCTGGTGCACCATGGACACTCGTCGTAGAGCCCCTGGTGCACCATGAACACTCGTCGTAGAGCCCCTGGTGCACCATGGACACTCGTTGTAGAGCCCCTGGTGCACCATGGACACTCGTCGTAGAGCCCCTGGTGCACCATGGACACTCGTCGTAGAGCCCTGGTGAACGGGACAAGTCGTAGAGCCCTGGTGAACAGGACAAGTCGTAGAGCCCTGGTGAACGGGGCAAGTCGTAGAGCCCTGGTGAACAGGACAAGTCGTAGAGCCCTGGTGAACAGGACAAGTCGTAGAGCCCCTGGTGAACAGGACAAGTCGTAGAGCCCTGGTGAACAGGACAAGTCGTAGAGCCCCAGGTGAACGGGGCAAGTCGTAGAACCCTGGTGAACGGGACAAGTCGTAGAGCCCTGGTGAACGGGGCAAGTCGTAGAGCCCTGGTGAACAGGACAAGTCGTAGAGCCCCTGGTGAACGGGACAAGTCGTAGAGCCCTGGTGAACGGGGCAAGTCGTAGAGCCCCTGGTGAACAGGACAAGTCGTAGAGCCCCTGGTGAACGGGGCAAGTCGTAGAGCCCCTGGTGAACGGGACAAGTCGTAGAGCCCCTGGAGAACGGGGCAAGTCGTAGAGCCCTGGTGAAGCTCACATCCAGACAGCTTCCCACATCCAGACAGCTTCCCACATCCAGACAGCTTACCACATCCAGACAGCTTCCCACATCCAGACAGCTTCCCACATCCAGACAGCTTCCCACATCCAGACAGCTTCCCACATCCAGACAGCTTCCCACATCCAGACAGCGTCCCAATTCATTAATCACTGCTCCCGCTGACCTTTACAACAGCACATCTCTCGCCTCAGGATGCTTCCCTCTCCTCTTCAAAGCCGCTATAACTAGACTCAAACTCAAACCCGGAAAAATCACATAATTACCTCAAAACTGCAGACCAACCTTAACTTCGAACATTAGACGCAACCTTTGAACGTTTAATCGTCAATAGACTTGGATATCACTTAGAAGAACATGAACTATGATAAAAACAGTTTGAATTTACGCCTCATTGATTCACACACGACGCTTTTAATATCGTTATATTAATCTTAAGTAATGAAAACAGCATTCATTACCAATGTCGAGCTCTCACCTACCATGTAAAACTTTTGTTCAACTAACTTTTGTGTGACTACCTACAGAACAGACAAAAGTAATTAAAATTCCCTCTAAAACCAGCCCGAGGAGAATTAAATCGGGGGAGGGTGTTGGGTAAATGTAACAGCCCCATAAGTGCAATTATGCACTGTCTATGACAGTAAGAAAGTGTACTTATTACACTTAATATTAAATCGTACTGTCAATTCGGAGGATGGGTTGCTAAAACACTGTGACTACCTCATCCTTAATGCTTGAGTTCCTTGGGACTTTCATAAGGCTCCCACACTACACACACACACTTTACGTAGACATTTCTGGCCCAGTGCACGCCAACTCACTCATCTTTGGCCATGCAGTCGACCTCACTCAACTCACTATTAGTGACTCAACTGACAAATTACCACGCAGATCACAAACGGAGACAGAGTAACATTTTGACCAACCTTTCATTCATTCAGCCAACCACACAACACATATTTATAGAAAATTCTTTTAACACGCGCAATTGTACATGTTCAAAGTATGCACAAACACCTAATAAGATTCACGTAAAGCCTCATCCCACCACTCATTACATAGACTCCCCTTGCATTATCTCCACCTGCTAGAATCAAACAAAACATTAGTGATTAGCAAGATTACTCCACTGATGTTAAGTCTGCATGACACAAGCCTACCAGCCATTAACGAGAACACTAGCTAGCGAACAACATGCTAGACTAACACATGAACCCCACACGACTTCCCTCAGTGATACTCTCAGAAGACCTACCAATAGAACATCAAGTCTTCATTAACGCAGTATATGGTCCATATCGCCCCTACCTCTTTATGGGTGAACTTCAACATTCTCTATCACCATACACATTCAACACAACAATGTCCCATATGGGGCCTGTGGGCCCAAAGACATTCGTTGTAATGTGTATATAACCCGTTCTCTGCTATAATAAAACCATTATTGCAACAAAGGTGTTGTGATGCTCAAACTCTCATCGTCACTTTGCCTTTGGAGCCGTGACCAAGCGCCAAGCAGCTGGGTTTAAGCCCTGGCATTATCTCACACACTAAATCAACTCATCTCCGCAATGTAATGTATTTTTCTCTCTCCTCTCATCTATTAGGTAAACTTTTCAGTATTTAAAGGATGCTGCTGCCAACCCGTCCTCCTAACAATCTTGAGGTTATCTTGAGATGATTTCGGGGCTTTTAGTGTCCCCGCGGCCCGGTCCTCGACCAGGCCTCCACCCCCAGGAAGCAGCCCGTGACAGCTGACTAACACCCAGGTACCTATTTTACTACTAGGTAACAGGGGCATAGGGTGAAAGAAACTCTGCCCATTTATTTCTCGCCGGAGCCTGGGATCGAACCCAGGACCACAGGATCACAAGTCCAGCGTGCTGTCCGCTCGGCTCCCCAATACGTCGCATGTTGACGTATACTCTACCCAACGCCAAAAATCGTCGTAGTAGAAAATGGTAGCGGCTCGTGAAATTGACATACTGTCCCGTTTTCTGTTTTGGGTCCTCTAGTAGGTTAGGATAAGGGCACTATAGTACGACAGTTTATTGACGTTTGGAAATCTTAGGAGGACGCACTGGCTGTCGCAGGGGTAGTGAGGGATCTTAGTACCTGAGAGTACACTGACTTAAGTGTACGATGTCTCAGAGTACCTTAAAAACTGATAAAAATAAATTATTACAACATAAGACAAAACTAAACTCAGATCTGATAGTTGTCTAACAAGTACATAATATTCTGAGAAAATTTAAATATTACATAAAACTCTCCTGTAAGAGTCAACGTGTGTATCTGCTTCTCGGTGAATATATACTGTTGTTAAGAACTTATATTCAAGAATATGATCAATTTACTGCCTGGTTTGTTTGATATTATGGTGACCTTAATAACCCTCCGGAGACTGACAGGCCCTAAGCCCAACACCACAGTAATCAGCCACGCAAGTATACTGAAGCAACAAACTCCCGCCAGACTGTACATAATTGGATGGACGACGCTTGAAAACAACAGAAAACGCAGGAACTTCACTTCCTTTTCTTGTCTCTTTCTCTCTTACTTCATTATTTTTACGATTTATTCAGATGGAAATTTAAAGCGAAAATGGCTCCATATATTTATTTTACAAATTATCAAGGAGCCTGAGAATGGCCTGTGGACAAAAGAGAGACAGGAAGAGTGGACAATAGAGTGGCCTCTATCACCAACTGTGATAACAGAGAGGAGATAAGCAGATGATAACCAAACAGCCTCATGTGATTGATTGATGAAGATTAAGCCACCCAAAAGGTGGCACGGGCATGAATAGCCCGTAAGTGGTGGCCCTTTTGAGCCATTACCAGTATCAAGAGCTGATACTGGAGATCTATGGAGGTGCGACTGCACCCTGTGTGACGGGAGATGTCTCCCGTGAGCCTCATGTGTAATCCCCTGTACATAAGGGTGGGACACTAGGTCAAGGATAAGGGTGGGACACTAGGTCAAGGATAAGGGTGGGACACTAGGATGTGTTATCCTACACTACTTGGCCTAGTATGCAAAATATTTCTTACCAAATTGGTGTATTCAAATTATTATTATTATATTATATTAAAAGAACATGAATTTCTGACTTAGGCTTGCTTGTACGTTAGGCTTGATAACAATTTCTATTTTAGCTTCAACTCAAATTAAAATAATCAAATATTAATGCAATGGAAAGCATCATCGTGATTTATGATTATAAGGAGGAACAAAACTTATATAGTTTATGCTTAATATTATTCCTCATCGCCAATTTTTGACATAAACTATAAGTTCTGTCACCTTTGAATTTCCTCCTCACTGTGTTACCTTCCCCGTTTATAGTGGCGACATCCCGTCCTCTCGCCCACCTTAAGGATGACATCTACTCCTTGTTGACGTCTCTCTTCCCCTTTCCTGTTGCCGTAAATCTCGCTGTCTCCCGTTGTCTCAGTTCTCTCCCATCTCTGACCAAAGCAACTGCTCCCGAAAGGAAGGGAGGGAGGGCGACAAATGAACTACATAGATGTTGAAGCGCGCACTTTCTTGAACGTAAAGGTGAAGAGAAATAAGAAAAAACACTTATCAACAGAAAGGTTGCAATGAAGGCGTGGTCCAAGAACTAAAACTTGATGCTGGTGGTACAAAAAGGCAAGAACATCCAGGAGATACCGTTCTGTCAATAAACTCTGGGCCATACCATAGACTCTGGGCCACACCATAGACTCTGGGCCACACCATAGACCCGGGGCCACACCACAGACCCGGGGCCACACCACAGACCCGGGGCCACACCACAGACCCGAGGGGCCACACCACAGACCCGAGGGGCCACACCACAGACCCGGGGCCACACCACAGACCCGGGGGCCACACCACAGACCAGGGGCCACACCACAGACCCGGGGCCACACCATAGACCCGGGGGCCACAGTAGAAACA